>NW_010290496.1:28222-47625 GCF_000700745.2 Antrostomus carolinensis | reverse complement strand
AGGAATGCAGTGGTTTTCCGTAATGAGGACTAGCTAAGAACATTTTCACATTTTAATTCCTCAGATGATTTTGAGGCAGGTGAAAAGACCCTTTTAACCTTTTTGTTGGTTTTCATGATTTCTTTTACAAAACTAAACACCAGGATAGGGACAGACTTTTAGCAGGACCTGTAGCAATAGAACAAGGGGTGATGGTTTTAAACTAAAAGAGGGGAGGTTTAGACTAAGGAAGAAATTTTTTACACTGAGGCTGGTGAAACCCTGGCTCAGGCTGCCCAGAGAGGTGGTAGAAGCCCCATCCCTGGAAACATTCAAAGTAAAGGTTGGACGGGGCTCTGAGCAACCTGATCTGGTTGAAGATGTCCCTGCTGACTGCAGCGGGCTTGGACTAGATGGCCTTGAAAGGTCCCTTCCAACCCAAACTATTCTGTGATTCCATGAACTGCAAACTGGTGTGGGGAGGGAGTAACTTGATTTTTTTTTTTTTTTTTTTAAAAGACAAAGTAATACTTCCATGGTGAACCATTACAGAAAGGTTAATTAAAAGGTTGATTTTTCACAAGGCTCACGTGTTCTTACTTTGCTCCTCAGTCAAGAAAATTAGCCAGAGTGGTGGAGCAGATCCAGATTGCAGAGATCTCTGATGAAAATGTGTGCAAACATAGAAGTAAGGGGTAATGGGGTGTACTTTTTTCTTCTTCTTTAAGCTCACACAACCCAAATATGTGGTTCCTGATCTGGCAAAATGCACAAGTATGTTTATCACTGTTTACAATAATAGTTTTTTCCTAAAAAAGTCCCATTGATAGACTCAAAATGAAAAACACAGCTCACCTTCCCCAGCAAAACAAAAATAATGAGTATATGCATATGCAAGTGTTTTTTTAGTACAAGGAAAAACTCTTGGCCCATAATACATTCCCTTAGAACATTAATACCTCCACAAAGACATGTATATATAGCCTCCTAATTTGAATTATACACACATATACATACATATATACTTTTCATCCTGCCCAGTGTTTTTTGCTTCACCAAGTTTGACTCCTGTGGTTATCCCTGCTCTATATCAGGTTTATCACCTGTGCTAATGTCTCCAACCAGCTAGGGAAAAGCCAGATTTAAGCAAGCTGGGATGGTATGGACACCCAGGCTCAGACACTCCAAGGTAACAGGGACCGCTCTGTTGAGTGCAGCTCAACACCCAGCAAGAAGCCAGCCCACAAATGAAGCTCAGCCAGCGCTGTACAGATAATTGATGCTACTGAAGTCACCTCAGACATAAAAATCACCCCAGACCTTGTTACCGCAAACACACATCTTTCTCCATTTCTTTTGAAAGGGCTTAGCCCACATGCAAGGGCTCATCCACTCAAACGCCAAAGGTGGTGAGATCAAACCTTCAAATGGTTTGAGGAGGCAGTTACCAAAAGCAAGGTTACTCCAACGTGTTAATTAGTCCATATTGCAAATATGCTTTCTTTCTTCTCTCTATCCCTTCTTAAACATAAGCATTAACGTTATTGCCTATTAGCAAAGCAGATATGAAAATTTAAGTGATTGGTGAAGTGATTAATTTAATGATGCAGGGTTAAGGGTTTGGGGGTGGGGAGAAGCTTTTTTTCCTTAAGTTTCCTGATGTTGGGAATAACTAATTTTCTAGTCTTAAGTTTTCATTAACGATGCTGTACTTTCTACAGCTCAACAGGTAATTTCATCAATGGGCCTTCTAATGACAAATGACAGAAGAAGGGCTCGCATTACAGAACTGAAATCCCCTTCTTAAAATATTCAAATATTCTTGATCATGAGGGTCATTACCACACTTAGAAACAAGGCTGGTCCTTTGCAGAGCACTCAAGAAGCCTGCAAATCCAGTTTTAAACAGTAAATAGCCATCAGATAATAACATTGCTTTCAATTAATACCAAAGATGATGTTCCTACAGCCTCTCTTTCTAAAGGAGAATATTCACACCCTCTGTCAGCAATGCCCATAATATAGCTCATGACTGCAGATTTCCTATTCAAAACTATCTCAATCTCTCTCACAGCCAGAGGCTAGCATATTCCTCTGGAATCATCCTTTCTAAAAGGCTAAATCAACTCTGCTAGCTGCATGCACACACACCCCACTGCGGTGGTGGACACACATACACTCATACTATCAGCCCAAAGGGGCACGCCAGCTCCAGCCTTCATACAGAAAACTGGATGTATATGTTCACACTGTCCTTTTCTGAATGGGACAGATAACCTCAGGGGAACCAGCTCAGAGCATCTCTGGCTGGAAATATTAGTGCAAATTTCTTCCCCAAATGGGTTGTCAAGCATTGGAACAAGTCTGCCCAGGGAAGTGGTGGAGTCACCATCCCTGGAGAGATTTAAAAGACGCGTAGATGTTGTGCTTAGGGATGTGGTTTAATGGTGGACTCAGCAGCGTTAGGTTTTTAGTTGGACTTGAAAATCTTAAAGGTCTTTTCCAACCAAAACGATTCTAGGAAAGCCTACAGGAAACATTCCAGTCTGGATGCCAGCCTGGATTTAACCCCTGCTTGTGCCCTCCCCTGTGGTCTACGGCTAAGAACATCAACCCACTAGCAAACCAAGGAGCTTAGGGTCTACTTTTATTTGCCAACTGATATTTTGCCTGCCAGATAACCAACAAAACAGACTTTACTGGGTTATTACCAGGTCAGTGATAACACAGTAGGATGGCTGGGACACTTGCTGTGAGGTCCCCAAACTCTGAAACCAGCCAGAGAGCAACTTCCATCATGCACTGGCCCACCTGTTTTGCTATGAATTTGCCCTCCCAGCTGAGGATTGCCTATATACAGCATGCAGCAGCGTGGTTTTACCATCAACTGAAGCTGATCAGAGGCAAAGGAAAGGAATCACCTCCTTTGCCCTCTTGCACCATCTGGACTCCCACAACTTATATGTCCACCGCATCTTGCAGCTCTACCATCAGCTACGCCTAAATGCTGGAAGAGCTGAAAACTAGCCTTACAGATTAGGAGAAAAATCCTTGAACAAGTAGATACTAGCTGCACCCTAAGTACATAGCAGTGGTGTAGATGGGGTGCAGAACCCATGGCTGTTGAGCTCTTTCCTTCCTCCCACTTGCACCTTCCTACCTACCCTTCCTCAAAGGGTATTAGGTTTGCTTTGGAGAATTTTTGGAGCTGTTTCAAACTGACACACATAAAAAAAAAATAAAAATACAGGGATAGTTTTCCCCACTAACTCAGTGGGCATTAACAGCTCAGCACAGCTCTGGCTGAAGAGAGGGCAGCAATGCATTGCTGGAGCTGGTGAAGCTGGATGGAGGCTTAACTGCTGCACAACCACCTTGGATGGAGCACCTCTAAAGTGAAGGCAGGCAGTATCTTTCAGTAGACCAAACACAGGCACAGAGGCCCTTCCCCACAATTTCAGCCACATGCAGAGTCACAGGAAGCACCCGACAGCACGGGCAAAAAGAGGGCCCAAACACTGCTTTAACACACTTTTCTTACAAACAAATTGCCTTTCCCAAGCTCTCCATCCACTCTACTACTACCAGTGCCACTACATTTTCCAAAAGCATCTTCCAACTTGCCACATTTTGCTAGAAGCCAGCCTACCTCTTGGAGTTCACAAAGGCTCTTGTGTTGCCCTGGGTTTTCAAGGCACCTTGTGCTGCCTTGCTCATTTCAGGGAGTTAACCCCAAGCTTTAAAGCCTTCTCCTCCCTGCTCTTCTAAGTCACACCTCAGTAGTACCCAATTAGCACCTCATTAACATTATGCCCACAATGCTTTCTGCTCTTGCCATGGTGACTTTTAACTCTGTGCTGCACAGAGATTCAATTAATTTTCTCTTAGTAGCTTTAGCATTTAATTTTGAGCAAAAGGGACCCAACAGCAGATATGCTAGGGCAGCACCCTCTCTCCAGCAGTGGCTGCATGCCCCAGCAAGTGAGGAGGGAGGTTGGGAGACACCAAAGGGAAAAGGGTCCCGTGCTCAGATGCCCACAGTCCCACCTCCAAAGCTGTCCCCAACAGATGGCCCACAAGCCTCATGCATGGATATCTGGCCCAGACAGCTCCAAAACAATTTAATCGGTCTAGAAGTATGCTCAGTCCAGAGCCAGCACTTTTTCTTTTTTTAATTCTCCTTCCAGTAATGCATTAGGCAACTGCCATCATGGAGGAGCCCAGCCACTGCAGATACCTACAGCTGTGGGATCAAACGAGCAGGCAGGGTTTAGCCGAGACAGCCTGTGCTCAATCACACACAGATAACCATATCTTCAGCAGCAGCTTGAATGGCCCAACACCCCCAGGGACCTTACCCGGGTGCCAAAGCATCTGACTGCCCAGGACCAGAGCACTGCAGTGAAAGGCTGTGGTGGATGAGATGATTGCTTTGGAAACTACAGATAGAACGCACAGAGGAGGGCAGCCTTCCCTGCCTGGAGAAGAAAAGCCCTCTGGCCTGGTCCTCACCTAGGGTGGAGAATCAAGTCAAGTCATCCACAAATATCAGAAAGACACACTGCCTCAGATCCATGTGCAGAGTTCCCAGCAAGCACCCTGCCACCGCCTGCTAAATACCAAGTTCCTCTTCCAGTCCTTTTGTGAAATAACTCTCCACCTCAGAAGGCCCCAAAATGCAAGAGGTGACGCACGTCAACCTAGTCAATCCCCACCAGCCAAAGTACACCTACACTGCAGTGGAGCTCCACTATCCCTGTCCCCTCTTGGGCATGGACTTACTGGAGCAAGCCCAGAGGAGGCCACGAGGATGATCCGAGGGCTGAAGCACCTCTCCTATGAGGACAGGCTGAGAGAGTTGGGGCTGTTCAGCCTGAATAAGAGAAGGCTCCAGGGAGACCTTCTAGCAGCCCTCCAGTACCTGAAGGGGCTACAGGAAAGCTGGGGAAGGACTTTTGACAAGGGCGAGGAGTGACAGAACAAGAGGTGATGGCTTTAAGCTGAAAGAGGGCAGGTTTAGATTAGATATTAGGAAGAAATTATTTGCTGTGAGGGTGGTGAAACACTGGAACAGGTTGCCCAGAGAAGCTGTGGATGCCCCCTCCATGGAAGTGTTGAAGGCCAGGTTGGATGAGCCATTGAGCAACCTGGTCTAGTGGAATGTGTCCCTGCTGATGGCAGGGGGGTTGGAACTGGATGAGCTTTAAGGTCCCTTCCAACCCAAACCTGTCTATGATTCTATTAACTTGGGGTGCACAGCAAAAGCCACAACTCCATGGGAAGTGTCCACTACGGCCCATTTTGGTGAATTAGGTCTGAAAAAGCAAGGTCAAACTCTGTCCCTCAGAACTTGGTGGAGAAACATCCATATGTTTTGGAGTTCCTTAGCCGGTGTGGTTTTCCCTTGAAAAAAAATCAACTCTCCTCTCAAATTCTTTGTACCTTCTCCTGCAAGTGGAGGAGCTGGTATGCTCAACATAGCCTGCCATGTAAGGGCTCCGGCTTGACCCGAGAAAGCATAATCCGAGTTCCCCACTGCAGAAAGTCAAACCACACAACCAGAAATTTGTCAGAGAGCAAAGCTCTCCTATTCAGTACTAAGAGCCAGACTGGGATCCTCAGACATTTAACGGCATAGCCCACAGACAGCCAAGTGCCCGAGCAAGACTGCTTCCACATGTGTGCTCCCCAGCAGAATTTGAGACTTGGTCAAAGCCACCAAGAGTTTTGGGTGTTTCTAGCAATCTCCTCCTCTTCTGCTGCATTTAACTGAAATTCCTGCAGCAGCATTTGGAAGCCACCATCTGCAGGTCCCCAGATGAGCAGGGGTTTTTGGAAGCTCACAAAAGCATACCCACCCTGTTCCCAAAGCACGAGCTATTTATGGTGCTTTTACCAGCTCAGCAAAAGTTGCACATAGCAAAGGGGGGCAGAAGCGAACCATAAAATTCCCCGTCAGTCATCTGCCTTGCTTTCTGAACACAGAGAACCCAGGGGATGGTGAGCACAGCCCCTGCCTTCAGGAAAGGCATAGAGCTGAGAAGAAAGAAGGAAGGGGCTTTGAGCAGAAAACATAGCAGAAAAGCATTGCACACATGCTCTTACAATTTCAACCCACCCTCTGCCTCTGTCATGTTCACATCCCCACCTCCTCACAGGCACTGAGCTCAGCATCCCCCAGCCACCCATCCCACCACACCACAGTGGCACTAAGCTGCTGAGTCAGGGAGCAGGCAAACCTTTTGCCCAAAAACCCAGCACCGGGTGCTGAACCAGCACCGCTTGAGGCTGTCACTCCTCAGCAGCCCCAGCCACAGGACTTGCTGATGTAAAGGTAATCCTTGGCACCATGTTCTCATGGGGTAACAAGAAGGAGTAGATGCTGAGGCACCAACTTTGGGGGGATCTGGGGCTGAGCATCCCATCAGGTGCTGGAGGCATCCCAGCAATGCTCACAGGAGAGCATCCCAGCAAGCTGGTGGGGCAGAGAGCCAAGAGCCTCAGCTGCACATTCTCCTGCCCAGAAATAACTAAGGGAATCAAATGGCAGGCAGCCTTGGCAGAAGCCCCAGGGGAGCCCAGCCTCCCCACCTGCCAGTCATCCCAGCCACCTTTCCCAGCTTCACCAGCATCTTCTCACCCTCACATTGCCCAGGGGCTGGCCAAGCCTTGCACTTAACTCCTGGTGAGTTTACCCATCTGCTGTGAACTGCTTGACCTCAGCAGGCTCTATAGAGGAGATTAGTCCCCCAAATTGAGTCCTCTCTACTTGTTTTGAGCAGGGCATGAAGGACCAAGGTCTGATGGGCAGGAGGGACACATCCCCAGCCTACCCAGGCAACCACGCCCCTGGCACACGTGGCCTGAAAACAAAGCCAGGTGCATGTTATCAGCTCAAGTGGGACGATTAAAGTGTTTTCCACTCTTTTAAGACAACATTATTCCAGTGATGCTAAAATGTTATGGCTGGGATGAAGGGAAAGTGGAATTGCACTCATCTGAATGGCCTCTTTTGTCATGTGTTTTGCAAGGCATTGAGGCATGAAAGCTTTCAGAGAAACTCAGGTGAATCCAAGCTAGGTGGTTATAAGGCTAGTTACAGACTTGACATGATGGATCATCTTCATTTCCCCATTCCTGTCCTGCATACAGCAAATCCATTTGCTGGGCAATTAGACTCCAGTCATTACATTATGCTTAAGAAGATGTTTCTTTTGTCATAGGGGGGGACCTCAAACAAGAGAGACCAAGGGCACTGCCTGCCCATCCCCACCTGCTGAGAAATCCAGGGTTACAGGTAACCCCTCTACAGCAACACCACTGCTCTGGCACACCGCTGAGCATCGCACCTTGCCAAAGACCTCCAGCAACTCACCTGGCATCAATATCCACACTGCTCTCCCTTACCCACAGCCCTCAAAAAGGTCTGGGATTAAACTAAATGGTCCTTGGAATGATTTTGCTTAAGGCAGTGAGCAGCACAATAAAGATAAACGGTTCTTCTCCTGTAAACTCTTCTTCTAAGGACTGTTAACCAGCCAGTACTCCTGCTTTCAGAGTAAAACACACCATGATCCAGCTACCGGCAGCTGACATGGGCTCTCCCAGTGCCCGGTCTCATCCATGCCACTGCAGTCCAACCAGTCATTATCCCTGCTCCTCCTCTCCAGGCTTCTCCTCCTTTCTCCTACAATTTCTTCCCCAGCCCCTTCAATTGCTTTCACCTTCCTCAAGCTCATGCTTCCTATTCCCCGTGCTCCCCCCACCACGTGTGTGTGTTTCCATTACTTCTGGGTGAAATAACTGACTAGAGGGTCAGTCCACCTGAAAATTTTTCTCCCTGGACCTAAATGAAACAGATG
This sequence comes from Antrostomus carolinensis, assembly GCF_000700745.2. Taxonomy (NCBI): domain Eukaryota; kingdom Metazoa; phylum Chordata; class Aves; order Caprimulgiformes; family Caprimulgidae; genus Antrostomus; species Antrostomus carolinensis. The sequence continues at coordinate 39,784 of NW_010290496.1, read as the reverse complement.
GGCATTGATGATGTTTTGGGAAAAATTAATCAGCCTGGACCAGCGGCAGCGCCAGCAGCTCCCTCAGCCCAATCTTGCCTAATGAATTCTGAGCTCTCTGTCTTAATAGCTCCTGACAAGACTAATTTACTCCTGTAAGTGATTAGAAGGGGAATGATCTCTTAATTGTTGCTTAAGATTCCTTTTTGGCATGGCAGGCAGCGAGCGGGACTGCTTGGTTTGGAGCAAGGTAAGGCTGCGCCCCAGGATGCCGTAGGGAAGGGAGGAGGGGGCTGCATGGGGGCATTCACTCAACGCTACAGTGATGGACACTTCTAGCAGATCTCAAAAAAGGACCCATGTTTTTTTCTAGCTAAGAGGCAGCACATACAGTTCTGCTACTTACACCCCAGCCAGGATAGAAGAAAGGTGTTTCCAGATGACACTTTTTTTTTTTTTTTCTTAAATAAGCTTAACTCTGAAAACATCTACCAACAACAGAAAACACAGAAATGCTATTTGTCAACACTTTCAAGGCTGATATTTCCCTCTGGTACCTCTGGAAACAAAATCCCAGGGTGCCAATATTCTTAGGAGTAAATTTCATTTCTGTACAGTGTAATACAAAGATTAAAAAAAAAAAAAAAAAAATCAACCCCTGAAGTAATTCCAAGCACAACTTGACTCGCACAATCTCTCACTGGAAAGCAGACTATCAGAAGTCTTCCCCATTTTCTGTCAAAAGAGAAGTTCAGTCCAATTCCCATAAAGTATTTCAGGCTCAAGTACTTCAAGAACAGTGTACTTGGTGAGGAAGCATTTCCATTAAGCTTTTCCCAACCAGCTCTCACCCCTGCTCTTGCACAGCTGTTTTCTTCCCTGGGACTTCTCCAGGGCACATTCAGACCTAAGCGTGTTTGCAGGGACACCAGCAATCAAGGAGCAGGGAGCATATGGACAGCAAAGCTAAGAAATCAGGTGTGAAGTGACATCCAGTCCCACCCCCTGAAGTAAGGGGTGGGATTGCCGAAGAAGGGCATGAAAAATGACACGGATGCAAGTCATTGGGGGGAAAAAAATTGCAAAAAAGTTACAATGAAGTCAAGTCCTTCCTTTCCTTACACTGTTTGCAGCTTGCCTTCTGCAGTGCGGTGGGTTAAGCCGTTTTCAGTATTACTTCCCACTGCAAATAAACCTGAGCATCACCGCAAGACAAAACCCCCCAGCTGCAGCTCCAGCGAGTCCTCTCCAGAGAGCATATCTCTCTGCACAGACCTCAGCTACCACACCATCTATCCAAAACTCGCCAGCAAGACTCCGGGTCCTGCCTCCTTGCTCAGACACCTTCCTACCGTGGGCTGCAAAAGATGCAACCAAGGAGACCTCCATGAAGAGACAGAAGTCCCAGATGGAAGCCCTGGTTGAGTTGAGCAGTCACTAGAGAAGACCTCTCCAGAGTCCTCCAACCCTTGGCAGTGCTGGTGATGACTTGGGTACAGCAAGAGCCCTTTTTTAAGGAGGCTGCTGCTCGGGCTGCACAGTTGAAGGCAGCAGTAGATGTGGGAAGGGGCCTCCATAACCTCCATCCCAGCTGCCCTCTGCTCCCAATCGATTCCTCCCGCATTAAAAGCCAGTCACGAGCCCTGATTGAAGAGCACAAGTTTAATGGACTGAGAGCCTGGAAAGAGGTCGAGAATGACCGGGTCGATTTCTGCATTTACTAAAAACCGATCCCTAGCTAAATAAAGAAAGAAAAAATAAGCTACATCCGTCAATCAAAACAAAAGCATTTCTTTAATCCTATTCCATCAGGGCGTCAGGCAGCAGCGGAGCCCCCCGCCCACAGGCACATCCCACTTACCCACAGGCGTATCCTCATTGATCAGCAGGTAGGTGTCAAAGAAGTAGTTTATGAAGTACGGCAGCCGATTGCCCTGACCTGGGAAGAGGACAAAAGGAAAGCGTTATTCCCTAGCATATCAAGCACGAGCCAGCATGGCTGGGAGAGTCTCTGGACACAGAGAGATGCACACAGGGGACCAGGCTCATAGCTTGGCACCACGGTGGCAATGGGTACCCCCAAAGTGAGAGCTAATAGGAGGACAGAAAGCACCACATGGTCTCTGTAGAAGAAGCTGGCTGGAAAGCCGCTTCCCTCTGCAGAATGAAGACAGAGGGGAAGGGGGAGGCCAACAGCTCAGAGACCAGGGACATCAATTATTGTTTCAGTGCATGATTAATACCTTCACTTTGTTCCCATGGTTGAGAGCCTTTCACCTTGTCAACCAACCCAGCAAAACCCAGTGTGCCTCCCCTCTCCCATCACCCGATCGCCTTTCCCTCTAATTGCCTCCTTTCACCTTTAATAACCAGGCTCACTTCTTTCTACTCCCTTTTTTATGGTGCTGGAAGCTCACAAGCCTGCCCCTAGACTGCAGCCTCATTAGGTGACACAGAGTCGAGCGCAGAGCACGTAGGAGAACAACGACCGCAGCCTGAACCGGGAGAAAAGTCAACCAGGAAAGATTTTCCATTTGAGGGATGCAGCAAAAGAGCTGCCAGGAGAGAAACACAATGATCTTCCAAGAGGGTTTGGTGTTGACCAGGCTGCATCCAAGGGATGGGCTTCCTCGATACACAGCCAGAGCCAGCCAAGCCTTCAGGCTTCAAGAAGTGCAGTTTCTTAAACTGCCAGGCATCAAAAACAGGGCTGCATATGGAGAAGCAGAGGTTTGAACTGATCTGGCCAAAATAGTTCATGCCCATTAATGGGGAGTCCCAGGAACTGGTCTCAGGAGGGGAAAAGGCAGGACGGGGGTCCCAAGCATAGCCCCTGGCAAGGACACTCACTGGAGGTGATGGAACATCGCCTCCCCGCTGTGACACCTCCTAACTGCTTTTGGTGTGAGCCCAATCAAAACCCAAGATTGTGCAAGTATAAAAAGTTGCCAGTAAAGCAGCAGCGTGACACCCCCTTGTAAACCCCCACCACACCAGATGCAGATCCAACCAGGCTCCTTCCAACTCAGCCACTACAGAGCATCACCTCCATCGTTACTCCAGCCATGCTGCAGCAGCAAAGGCACTGCTTCAGGCAAAGGGACAGCAAACCCTGGATGAGATCAGGTGTCCAGGTTTCCCTCCTGACCATGCTACACTTTGCCACCACCCTCATGCCCAGTGCTTCAGTGTCCCACATTAAGAAAGAAGAACCAGGCCATGTTTCAGCATCCTCTTTATCTGTCCAAGCTCCCCACAGAGGGAGATGTTCCCAAGACCTTTTGGGTGCAAGTCCCAGCTGTGTTCATGCACAAACCTGCTCAGCACCCATGGGAAACCCACTCAGGAATGTGGGGGCACAGATGGGACTCCCTCTGTAACAAGACAGGGATTTTCAGGTCTGTTCTCTTTCCCAAGGCACCAGGTTTGTTAAACACGTCGAGAAGTGGGAAAGCACTAGAGCCAGCTCTCTTGCAAAGGCACATTTAAGTCTCAGCCTCTAGACTTAAGTACCTGGAAAGAAAATGAGAAGGACCCCCAACAAAATGGATTATTTATTGCTAACGGCATCTCCAGAGGCTTCAAAGCTCTCTCATACCTGGCTACCATGTCAGGGCTAGAGGGCTTTGAAGGGGCAGATGAGGCTAAAACACACCAAGCAGCCCTTTCTGCAGGGGATTCACTTCTGCAAACCCCTCCACTTCAAAATACATCTCTTAACATCACCAGTATACTAAAAATAAGTTGCATCTTCCAAATCCAGCTTCATCAGGTGCAGGGAGGCATTCAAAGTGCTGGTCTTTGAATGCACAGGATCTGTATGTTAAGAGAGGAGGGTGCCTGGCACCTGAGAGCTGGGGAAAGCTGAAGGAGGGCCCAGAGGTAGGATTTTGCTTTGGGCTGCAAATCCCAGGATAAAGAGCAAAGCTGTCACCACGCTGCCGGACTGTCAGTGCCCAGAAGGGAGGCATGCAATGGGAGGGAATGGAGAGAAGTTGTCTGAATGATACAAAGACATAGATCAAAAGATAGACACTATGACAAATGGAAATTGTTCCCCCCAAAATAAAAAAGGAAGCTGTGGCTGAAGCCAAAACCCCATCAGCCCTGTCCCCCTGGCCAGCCCCAACACTCCCATCCCAACTGCAGCTATTTCCAGCTCCTCCATAGCCCAGACTACCACCAAAGGCTGTACACTTGAGGCACCTTCAGGAACCTTCTCCCCATCTCAGGTCTGGCCATAACGTCTTACCCTTGTAACCTGGCTGCTATCAGAAGGTGCCTTGCCAGTCTGTGAAACACAAGTCTTCCACACATTCATCCTGCCACCTAGTCTAGGATCCCAGAAGTTTTCCTTTCATTTTTAATCCAGGACTGACAGTGTTTTGTTGGCTTTGGGCATACTGGTCCTTTCACCAAAATTAATTTTGGAATCACAGCCACACACCACATAACCTGAAAGTGAGTTCACTTTCCCAAAGGCATCACTGTGAACCAGCCATCATCTGTGGCTTCATCTAATGGATCATCATCTGGATTTTGCTTCTGTGAGACTGCCACAACCACTCAGCTATACCCTGAGATATACCATCACTGTATCCCTCTACACAGTTCTTGCCCATGGTCCCCCAATAAAGGTGCATGTCAGAAAACCACCATTTCCACCACACACTTGTAACTTTTTATTCCTCCTTCTCATACTACTGACAGGCTCCAAGGGATCATGATCAATGTTGTTTTGATGTGATGGGAGATTTTTCTTCCCTGTATGTCTTCCACACCTGCTCCACATTATTCCTGTAAAACCTGTTGCTACTTTGCCCTTCAGAGTCAGTACTCACATCCTTGACCACTGCTCATGTGAGTGCATGGTAATAACAGACTTGTTCTTCTAGCTGGCATCCCATGGTGCCTCCCTCCCTGGAGTTAATGAAGGTCTCTGCTCATCTCTGGTGACTGCAGCAGTACCTGGGTAAGAGCAGGCAGTACCATGCCAGAGCTAAACCTCCTTCTTCGAAACACATGGAGCCTTCTCTGACTGCACTTCTGCCTCTACCCTAGCTAATCGCTTTGCCAGGAGCATTGCAAGTCTTCCAGGAAGAGGAGCACTGTCACCCACAGTCCCCAGGGCATGTGGCAGGGTGTCCATGTGCTACTCCTCTCCATCCCGGTCACGAGCATTGTGCCAACGCTTGCTTATCAAGGGCAGGCACTCTTCAGGGAAATGACAACCACGCCCTGGGCAGGACAGGGTTCAGGAGAGTAGGGCTGACACGGTGCTGATCTGCAAGCTTCCAAATCCCAAATTCCCTGTGTTGTCTCTCCAAGGCTTTGCAGCTTGCTATTGCCCATCTGCTGTGTCCAGCCAGGCACCCACAGAAGGGCTGTGCACGCATCAGCTACAGGTGCCGTGACCGACCACACAGGGAGGGATGAAGGAGCAAGTCCTCAGCCAGGCAAGAGAAACCCTCCATCCCACCTCCAACAGGATGTGCTGGATCACTCACAGCAAATGATCTCTCTCAGGGAGGGAGAAACTTTTAGGAGGCTTAGACTGAGGCAAAGGAATCCTAGAATGGTCTGGGTTAGAAGGGACCTTAAAGGTCATCTAGCTACAACCCTCCTGCCATGAGCAGGGACAACTTCCACTAGACCAGGTTGCTCAAAGCCTCATCCAGCCTGGTCTTGAACACTTCCAGGGAGGAGCAGCCACAACTTCTCTGGGCAACCTGGGCCAGTGTCTGACCACCCTCACAGCAAAGAATTTCTTCCTAATATCTAATCTAAACCTGCCCTCTTCCAGTTGAAAGCCATTTCCCCTTGTTCTGTCACTCCCTGACCCTTATGAAAAGTCCCTCCCCAGCTTTCCTGGAGCCCCTTCAGGTACTGGAAGGCCTCTAGAAGGTCTCCCCAGAGCCTTCTCTTCTCCAGGCTGAACAGCCCCAACTCTCTCAGCCTGTCATCATAGGAGAGGTGCTCCAGCCCTCGCATCATCCCTGTGGCCTCCTCTGGACCTGCTCTAAGAGGTCCATGTCTTTTTTGTGCTGAAGGCCCCTAGAACTGGACACAGTACTCCAGGTGGGGCCTTACGAGAGCGGAGTAGAGGGGCAGAATCCCCTCCCTCGACCTGCTGCCCACGCTTCTCTTGATGCAGCCCAGGATATGGTTGGCCTTCTGGGCTGCAAGCGCACATTGCCAGGAGGAGTCAGGGGGTTGTCTTTTTTACTTATTTTTTTTTTCCCCCTTCCAGAGGAGTGACAGGGCAGTTAACTGGTGAGGCTGCACTCGTCCAACACGACACCAGAGGGAGATTGACTGCGCTTGTCAGTCACAGCTAATGTCATCCACTGACTGCTTAATCAGGCTGCCAATCTGGGCAAGCCATCTTGAAGCTTTAGTAGGAGGGGAAAAAAAAAAAAAAAGAAAAAAAAAAGCCTTTCTTCCAAAGGGCACAGTGCTATCACACGGACACACGCTCACTATTGTTTATCAGCAAGTGCCACACAGCCCTGGCTTCCCTCTCCCCTCCCACCACCCAGGGGCTTTAGCCCATTCACGCAACAATCCCAATTTTCATGGGGCTTTGCTATACATTTGCAGTATTTATGCACCCCGGGATGCCAAAGCCCAGCCTGAGAGACACATTAGCTACACCAGAAGGCAGTTGTCCCACCATCTCCTACCCAGTGGCCAGGCTGGACCCCACATCCCCCCACCAGAAGCCCACCTGCCAGGGGAAGACCAAGAGCATCCTACTCGCAGGGCAGAGCCCAGTGGTGGGAGGAAAGCTGACCACAGAGGCTCTGCCCGCCCAGAGCCCTGCCCTTCCCTCCAGCTGGAATTAGAAAGGTGGTTTCACAGCTCGAAGGGGAGTTATTTCCCACACAGCATATATTAAAGCACAGTTCAGGTAATAATTTTGCTGCTCAAAGCAGAGGGAGAGCACTGCCAGTAATACTACTGCTGTTGAAGAGCTAACGAGCTTCCACTTTACATCCTTGCCTTGTGTGGAGATGGGTGGTCTGCTTACCCGTACCAGTCACATCTCCCCATCACCACAGCAATGCTGCTCTGCCTTTAGAGACTCACCAGGAGACCACAAACACAGCAAATATTACCCTTGTACTTCACAAACATGAGACCCAAGCAGGAAGAGGAAGGGAGAGCAAGAGCATGGCACTGGACAGACAGGAACACGACTTACCGGGAGAGACGAGCTCTAGGAGCAAGAGAGGAAGAAGAAAGTTGCCGGCAACAGCGTGACGTTTCATGGTTCCTGTCAAAGAAGAAAGGAAGTGTCAAGTTTGGGGCTTTATGGATATTACAGCTTTTTCCCAAAGCAGGCTGAGGGACATAGTCCTGCCCCAGCTTGCACCATAGTGCCCTGTGCCACAGGACATCAACATTTTGTTAACTCTTGGCTTTTATACGGGACACTTCACCCAAAAGAGCCACCACCACTTTCTTGTTTCACCCAGCCCCAACCATCCTCTTGGCAAATGCCAAACAGGAACCATGATTAACGTGGTGTAGGCGATATATATTTTTATTTTCTACTTTCCAAAGCGTATTTGCTCATCTCATGTGAGGGGACAAGCCCCGGTGACCTCTGTGGCCAGGTCTGTAGCAGAAGCAGCACCAGCTGAGACAAGGGATGTTGAGGGTAAGGAAGAGCTGCTGCAATCTGCTTTTGGAGAAGTTACACAGGCAGCTTGACCCGGGGTGGCTGAAGAGGCAGCACCAGGATTTTGAAGGACAAAACAGAGCTCCTCAAATCTCTCAAACCACCCGGGAAGGCTGCAAAACAGTAATGCAAGAGCACAGGGAGCAGAGAGACTTGCAAACATGCCCACATCCCCATCTGCCTCTCAAATTTCCCCAGCTTCACATTCGATACAGCACATGACTCCTCACGACAAGGCAGCAGAATAAACCAGCAACAGGCAGCTGCTGAGCACGGCCACATCCTTCTGTGGCTTTCAGACCATTAAGTACAGAGCTTTTTCCAAACTAAGCCCACAAAACCTCAGCAAAGACCCGCTTTGCACGGAAATTCATAATGTGGTATTTTAAAACATTCCACCCCGGAGGCAAGGATAAATCATATACATTAAACACAGCATATAGGCACAACAGAAACCCCCAGACAGCTCACACTGAGCCAAAGACCCCCTCCAAGGCAGACAGGACAGCTCAGCAACCTGTCTCCAAAGCTCCTCGTATTTCTGCAGGTGCTGTGGAAAGTGTTGGCTGGGAGAATATTTTCCTACCAGCTCAACACATGCAGGGACACAAAAGGCAGAGAATGTAGGTGACAGCCAGCCGTTTGGGCAGCAACCACAGAGATGAACCTGTAGTTAAATGCATAAGCAGCTCCCACTTGAGATCAAGCACTGACCTGAGCCATGAGGGCTGAAATGAGTAATAAATCACATCTTCCATTAACCAGCCTGAGCAGGGACTTGTTACGCTTGTGGCCGGTTGTAGACATGGCAAGTTTTGGTTCACCCAGAGCTCATAGCCCTTGGAGAACAGATTACTACAGCAACAGACCTGAATAAGTTGCTGGGATGTGTGCTTCCCACTTGGGGAACCCCCAAACAGACACCTTATCCATAAACCCAGGGTACCACCTTGCTCACCACTGCTCCCAGTTTACCCCAAAAGCAGCAGCCCAGCCTCCCCTTTACAGCACCCTGCTCTATACGTGTTCAAGGACAAGGACAAATGTGCAGAGCTACCCAAAAGTGTTCACATGCCATTGCCACCCTAAGAAATGCACAAACACCCCACAGGGTGGTCCTTTCCTTGGCAGGGGAGCCCACCTCCAAGGCCCATCTCTGCAGATGCTGCTAAAAGAGCTTCAAAGCCATAGCTACACTATTTTTACTAGTGGATGTGTCAGAGAAGACAGTTCATAATGACTGTGTCACCACAGAAAACACCCTAAATTTTACTTTCTACAGTTACTTTGCCACAAGAAAGTCTCTAGGAGGAAAAGGTCTGCGCCTAGGCAAACAAAAACGGTACTGTGGTCTTTTTCGTACGTCTTTAGGAAATTCAGCACAAGCCTCAGAAGGCATTTGGGATCAGCACCGCTTAACTTTTAGGTGTATCATTCCAGTCTCCCCAGAAAACTCTGTGACACACAGACAGGGCAGGAGAGTTGGAACCTCCAACCCCTGACAAAATTTCTGACTTCTGAGTGTTCAGAGCATCCAAAAAAAAAAAAAAAAATCAAAACCAAACCCAGTTTCTAAATAAAACTTACTTCTTCCCCAGGAGCCAGGCATCCTATCAACCTCTTTAAATCTTTAGATTTAACCAAAAAAAGTGGAATAGACTCTTCTAAAAAAGAAAACCCCCAAACTTCTCCATTTCCCCACTTCTTTAATAGGCTTTAAGGAGGAAAAAAAAATCTCAGACACAGACAACGTTGCTGTTTCAGGCCCCTGCAGTGCATCACACTGGCCGGCGTCAAGCCCGGGGTGTAGAGCCAAAGCTCATTGTACTTTGGCCAGAAAGGATGTGATGGAGATGAGCAAGGCAGCCCAACCCTGAGCTCCTCCTCCCCCTTCTGCTGTGCCAAAATACCATTGAGGAAAATGTTAACTTTCGTCTATAACAGCACCACTATCAGCCCAAGTGAGCAGAAACATTATTTTCCAGCTTCACAGACCATGTTTAAAAAGCAACAGGGCAGTGGAAAAACAATTTACATGATAGAAATAAAGGCAGTTGACAGCATCTCCTTTTGAGTGTCATGATAAATCTAAATATTGTATATTCTAAGTCAGTCACTTCATTATGTAAGTAATTGCCTGAAATGTCATTTTGATTTTGTCTGTCTTCATTAATACTGCAGCTCTTCACTGGTTCTCAGAGATGGTTCACTCAAATATTGCAAATTTAGGAATGAGATTGAGAAATCTCCAGGGAGAATTTAAAAATTGTGACTAAGAGCATATTAAATTGCACCTCCTGCCTGAAAGAAGCTCTTTGTAGGAAGTATTTGGTGCAGTTACCAGCATAATAATGTCTCTGGGCAAGTCATCTCTAGGAACTTAACAGTTGTCTCCTGGCTGCAAAAGCACTAATATTAAACCAGAGATTTCCCAGTCCACTGGCAACCGCTCCCCAAGGCACGGGAAGCAGCAGACAGAACCCCATTAAATGGTGACGGATGGGAACCGGAGGAGCATCTACAGCCAAAACACTGCTCTGCAAAGAACTCCGAAGCTTGAAAGTTTAGGAACTGACTAAGGTTGAGCAGAGGGTTTTCAGCCACTCCATAGAATCATACAGCAGTTTGGATTGGAAGGGACCTGAAAGATCATCCAGTTCCAACCCCCCTGCCATGAGCAGGGACAACGTCCACTAGACCAGGTTGCTCAAAGCCTCATCCAACCTGGCCTTCAACACTTCCAGGGAGAGGGCATTCACAGCTTCTCTGGGCAACCTGGGCCAGTGTCTGACCACCCTCACAGCAAAGAATTTCTTCCTCAGATCTCATCTCAGTCTCCTCTCTTCCAGTTTAAAGCCATTACCTCTTGTTCTGTCACACCCTGGCCTTGCCAAAAGTCCCTCCCCAGCCTTCCTTGAACCCCTTCAGGTACTGGAAGGCCTCTAGAAGGTCTCCCCAGAGCCTTTTCTTCTCCAGGCTGAGCAGCCCAAACTCTCTCAGCCTGTCCTCATAGGAGAGGTGCTCCAGCCTTCGGATCATCCTTGTGGCCTCCTCTGGACCCACTCCAACAGGCTCATGTCTTTCCTGTGCTGAGGGCCCCAGAACTGGACCCAACACAGCAGGTGGGTTCTCACAAGAGTGAAGCAGAGGGGGCAGAATCCCCTCCCTCAATCTGCTGGCCACTTGCCCCAGATGACTCCTTCCCAAGCCCAGGAAGTGGGTTTTTTGCTGTTTAAATAGCATTGTCACATCCGTAAATGTGGCAAGGATTCCACCTGCTTGACTACACAGACAGAGCCCAGGCAGCACATGCTCAGTCCCCAACACACATTTATCCAAGTGAAGTTGGCAACACAGCTCTGAAAGCCTTCAAGCATCTCACCTCCACAAAACACTGGAGTAGAGATGCTCCCACTTCTCAAGCCCAGGCCACGCATTGCTCTCGAGGTGCTTAAGCAGCGGCTTCCAGGCTGTGCACCTGTACTGGTTATTTTTACATGCGCCATTGGGGCGCTTGGCTAGCAACACAGCTCTGAGAGCCTTCAAGCATCTCACCTCCACAAAACACTGGAGTAGAGATGCTCCCACTTCTCAAGCCCAGGCCACGCATTGCTCTCGAGGTGCTTAAGCAGCGGCTTCCAGGCTGTGCACCTGTACTGGTTATTTTTAAATGCGCCATTGGGGTGCTTGGCTATGAGAACAGCTCGCACGCACGCACACAAAACACACTTAATTGCCTCCATCAGAGCAGTGGTTTCTGCACCTCGCTGGCAGAGGTGCTCTCACATCTGAGCTGCTGCTGGCATCTTTAATCACTCCCCAAACCCCTGGCGTCTTTCCCCTGCATCCGCTGTTCCCTTCCCCAAGCAGCACCGCGACACTTGTGCCTCAAAATTTAA
>NW_010290496.1:20955-28206 GCF_000700745.2 Antrostomus carolinensis | reverse complement strand
TTCCAGGAGCATAAAGAAGAAATGAAAGTGTAAATCAAAGCATCTCCCAAATGGCTTCCACACAAGGAAACTGTGCACGCCTTCCCAAAAACCCCTTCTCTGGCAATGCAGCACAAATGATGTCCCCTAGAGAGGGGAGTCCTGCAGACCATGCTGCCCACCCGCTGCATCTGTTCCCTCATAAGCAAAGTGGAAGTCTTTGAGATGCTACCACGATCCCACCATGCTCATGGTATCCAGTTGGCAGATACCTCTCTCCCCTGGCATGCTACCCATGCCCACCCTCCCAAGCTTCCTCCATCATGTCAGCCACCTTAAAAGAGCAGCCAGGAGATGCTTCAACAAGGGCCACCACCAAACGTGCATCAGAGAAACCACCCGCATGGTCCTATTCAGCAAAACCCATTGCCTGGCACCAGCCCTCACACCAAAACACAGCTCATTGAAAAGGCACAGCAGGTCCTGCTTTCCCAGCTTCTCCATCCCTCTGCTCCTCAACTGGAAGCACTGTTAGAAATTCACCTTTTCTTCTTATTGCTTCTTGGCCAGGTCTTCACCATAAGTAGAATTCAAAAGGAAAAAAAGGAAAAGTTAATTTGTTTCCTCCCCTCCATATCGGCGTGAGCTAGACACAAATCATAATTCCTAAAAATAACAAATTGCAGAACAGGGTAATCAGAAGTAAATTGATATTGATAAATAAGCTTTTCTTCCACGCGGTAGGTGGTTTATTTTAATCTAATGAGTTTTATATTTTCTGAGCTTTCAGATTCCATGATGAAGAGCCGTCCGCGCTAGAATTACGAAGCACTTTGAAATATTGTAATTTTATGGCTCATTTTGTCAGGACTCTTGAAAATGAGATTTGTTCCCAGTGAAAAAATTTGTCCCTTTTTTTCTTCCATTCCCTGCAGTGAAGGAAAAAATTCCCTTGTTAAATAAATAGAGGCCAGCATATTTGTATGCACACGGAGGGGGAAGGATGGATGCACACAGAACAGGGAGCGTGGCTGCCACAATCCACCTAAACCCCAAGATGGTGCTTGAAGGAGAAGGAACGTGAAGGATGCTCTCTCCCCTTCCTTCACCCCAAAAGCAAAGCTGAGGTTGGAGATAGAGATGTTTTCCTCCCCACCCAGCCCAGGAGATGCCCACAAAGCCAACAGCGAGTCTGAGCTGCTCTGTGCATCGGGCTAGTACCAATTGCTGGTATTTAAATATTTCTTCTAGCAGGGAAAAAGCTAGAGCTCTTACTTACTAAAAACTAGTAATGCCAAAATGTCCCACATTTCCAGCAGTTTACTCCCACTTCAAAACAAGGACAGCAGTAGAAACATTTTGTCTGGGGCTACAAGAGGTTTGCTTCCCCATAGCAAACCAACATTGGATCCAAGACAACATTAACACCTGGTTTAACCAATGGCTCCAGACCAGAAGAAAATGTCATGTTTGAACACCTCAGTCCATGCAGGAAAATCTTGGTCTGGGTTGAAAGTGAAATCTGTTTTCCAAGGAGTTTCAACTGCCATAAGATCATCCCGACAACTGCCGAGCTCTGCACAAGCATCACGCAAACCCTCTGCCACTGCACATCCCAACCAAGCTATCACCAAGGAAAGTAATTTAGTGCTACGAGTCCAAGCATCCAATACACTTCTTCATTCATACAATATTAAAATAACACCCTGAGGGATTTGAGAAGGGGGAACCCTCATTCCTCACTGCAGCAGGCATGGCCACCCATCCTTCCACAGCAAAGGCAGCATCTTTCTTGGGTAGATGGAAGAGGAGATGCTTGATCTTTGTTGAGTAGGGCAGCACTGGCTCTACTGAGTCTCCAGCACTGGTTGCTATGATTCCTTTGGTGACTAGCAACCATTTTCCATCACAAAACCTCACTTAAGCTGGAACAGCAGCTCCTAAACTAAAAGGTAGACTGGGATGTGGTGTGGAGACCAAGCCAACAGGCTCCTGACTCTCCTGGTCCCTGGGCTGCACCAACACAGAGCCCAGCATATGGAGGCAAGGCAGCAAAGGAGAAGCAGGGCTGCAGAGCAGATGAGGCTGACATGGGATGAAAAGATGGAAAAGCAGCCAACAGAGTTTAGCTTAAACTAATTTAAAAAAAAAAAAAAAAAAGAAAAAAAAAAAGGAGGAAGGGGAAGAAGGTTGGGGATTACTGCTTTAGGAGGAGGTAGAAAGCTGAACTCAGTGAAGTGGCATGCACAGTCCGGTTTCACAAGATGGGAACCTCTCTCCGGACTCTTAAAAAAAACATACAGCAATGGGCAAAGTGACAAATGCAAAGATGCTGAAAAGGCCTGCCCCCAAGTCTGCTCGTGAATGGGAGGCCAGATGCTTTCTTCTTATGCCCTGCCTGAAAGAAGGAAGTCTTGCCTGCTGACTAGGTACGGGCAGCAGCCTAGCTGGACTTCCAAGCCCCAGCATCAAAATGATGCAGGAGAAGTATCCAACATCCTTGAGCTCTGACCCAACATTTTTGAGTGAGTTTGCAACCCTATCCTACCAAAAACCAGGACACACTGTCATGCGGTCCGTGCTCATGTATCCTGGGGCACTCCTGCCTGCACTGCTTCAGATGCAAGCATACAACTTCTGCTTGGTTTGGGGCTTTTTTAAAGGAATTAAAAAAAAAAAAAAAAAAAAAAAAAAAAAAAAAAAAAAAAAAAGAGAGAGAGGACATGCGTGAAGTGGAATTAAAGGAAAAAAAAGTGTTCTTCTAGATATTGCCCACTCTTTACAGAATAATAGTAATAGCCACACGGTTGAAGACTATTGCTCGAGCCCTCTGGCTCAGGCTGGCCGGAGTGAAACAGGGGGCTCGGCAGGGCTGTGCATTTGCAGGGACAGGGAGGGACCAGCATGGCACCTCTTTCTTTGCCACACTCAGGTGCAGCCCTGAACATGAGCATCACCTTTTTGCAGCAGCAGGAGGGAAGCAGGTTACAAGCTTCACTCTAAGAAGCACAGTCATAACAGCGCGAACAATGCAATAAGAAATTCAGCATCAACTTCAAGAGCAAGCCATCAGCTGCAAGACCAGCAGCTCTTAGCAATCAGTAGCCAAACTACATTTCAGAGCCCTGCAATAGAAGATGGGTTAGTTATTTCACTCCATCTTCCTTGGCAAACACTCATTGCAGCAGCCACCACTCCAAGCCCCTCCACCAGCCCAGGACCCCAGGTACATGGGCACCCAGGACCTCACCCATCTCCGTGCCTCCAGACACTCCTAAGCTCCAGGCTGGATGTTTGCATCACTAAAAAGAGGCAACAAGGCTATTTGTTCAGTCCTTTGTAGGCTGGAAAGGTAGATCTTAAAAATAGAGAAATAGGGGTGCTTTGGAGGAGGGAAAAAAAAATCCACAACAACCCAAACCAAAAAAAACCACCTCCACACTGAGCAACCCGAGCCGCAAAAAAGCTCTCAGGCCATTTCTTGCCTCATCCAAATCAAGAGAGAGGTGTCCTTGCTGCTTTTGCACAAAGCTCACTTAACTTTCAGCGAGAGGCACTTTGCAGCAACAGACCTTTTCAAGGCCCACTGGCTGTTTGAGCTAATAAAAGAGATGCTTTGCCTGGTGGAGTTACACTGTGGGCACGCTGGGGCTAATCACTCACTAGCTGAAATTTTAGAAAGGGGAAAAAAAAAAACCAAAACCCAAAGTGATAGAGACAGTACAGGGAAAGGAAGATGAGGCTACTTAGGAGTGGGGGAAAAAAATCCAACAAATCCCTCAATCCCAAAGAGCAACCCCTGAGAGCAGGAGGTCAAACTGAAAGACAAAGGCATTCAGCAGAGATGAAGTTATTTGGATTAATGACAGTAGTTCACCACCAGTGACAGTCTGGTTCACGCAAGCCCTCCAAGGACCTCAGCCATGGCTGAGGGCCCTCTAAGCTGACCAGTCCCTCTCCTACGTGCCCTTCTCAAAGCTGCAGCAACCTGGGCACCAGCACATCCCCCTATTGCCATCAGGATTTGCCACCAGT
Source organism: Antrostomus carolinensis (assembly GCF_000700745.2). Lineage (NCBI taxonomy): Eukaryota > Metazoa > Chordata > Aves > Caprimulgiformes > Caprimulgidae > Antrostomus > Antrostomus carolinensis. The sequence continues at coordinate 24,192 of NW_010290496.1, read as the reverse complement.
GACTTTCTCCCCAGCACACTCCAAGCAGGATATCTTTCTCCCCTGAAGAGCCACTGTGATAGCAAATGCACAGATCGGGGCAAAGCAATTCAGACTAAGGATGGAAAAAAAGCCTCTCTGCAGCGCTGGCTCTGGCAGAGGCTAGGGAGGGGATGTTATGTCCTTCCCATGACCAGATCGGAGTTTCCATCGCAAGACACATCCAACAAGGTCCTTGGCCACCGGGCATGGGTCCAAGCACATGCTTCTGTGAAGCTGTCTAGCAGAAAAAGAGACAACGTGCCCAGGATGGCCCCTCTCATCATTAATGGAGGGCACCATAACCAGCAAAGCCACATCCTAACATCTTCATGGGCTAAAAGCCATCAAGACTCCACGACCAAAGGTTTCCTGCCTACACTGATTGAGGCTTTGAGCTCAGCACAGCCAGTACATAAACGTTATTCCAGCCCCTGCTATAGTGTCCTGGTCATTACAGAACCATGGGCAAATTCCAGGACATATTCAAGATTTGGGTGAGTCTCAACCACTGGGATTCCCCATTTCAGCTGCAGAACCTGCACAAGACCTTGAAATAGGATCCGTAGCATCATAAGCATGAAGGCATGAATTTTAATATTGGCAGGTCTTGGGCCATAAAAACCCCAAACTAACCCTTGTCCTCCTGTAACATTATTAAAGGTCTTATTACAGAAAGCAGGACACTAGTGGCAAAAAACACAGAAGTTTTGGGGTGTGCTTTGGACTACTTGTGCTCACAAAGCAAACCTCCAGCTAAATTAGCCAGGCTGCAATAATCCAGCTGCAAGAACCTGGGATATCTTACACCCTAACAAGAAGCCACAGGCCAGCCCCTCAGCAAGCCAATCCTGCATTGTAAAGCTTCTTAAATTTATAAATAGTCTGTGCTCTAGACCTCTGCACAAAATATCTAAGAAACTCCATAAATTAAATCCTTTTAAAGATGTCCTCACCACCTCAACTGCTCCTGGTGTGTGCGCCAAAGGGGATTGTGGGGCCCTTTTTCTTTGTCTACCTCCATCAGGTCAGCAGAGAAGATACCACACCTTGTACATTATCCTAGGTTATAGCAGCTGGGCAGCAGCAAACATTTGTGGTGTTACCTCCCTGCTATTTTCCAGTGATACCCCCAGGGTGGGGCAGGCAGGCTCTTTGCACACGGGCTGGGTGCCCTTCCCAGTCCCAGCTGCAGCAAACAGCCAAGCTCCAAAGCTCCCACATCTCACAAACATTGTTTCTCCCACTTATCACCAAAAAAATTTAAAAAAGTATTTTTTTTTTTTTTTTTTTTTTTAGATAACATAAATTTTTAGTTTCCCATAAAGGAAGTGTTTTACAACTTGTTCTTAAAACAAAACATTGTATTTTCATGACACTGTCTCAACTTGGTGCTACAAAACCAAGTTTGCCTCCCAAAACAAGAGAGCTTTGCACTGGAGAGGGAGGGGAGTGGAGAAGAAAAATGGAATTGTGAAGGGATTTCCTCTCTTCCTTCCCCAGTGCAGGGAAGAAGGAGAGATAATGGTAAAACTCTCTCTCCCAAAACACCCACCTGGTTTTTGACAGATGTGAGTTTCGCAAGGGAATACATTGCTCCATCAAAAAAAAATAAAATAAAATAAAATAAAATAAAAAATTAATGCCCCAGCTCTATCCTGTAGCACTATCGTGCACCGAGGCCACGACACATCCCAGCTGCTGCAGGATGCACCAGGAAGATCCCAGGAAAGATCTGGGCTGGTCGCCTGCAGCCTGGCTACGGCAGGTACCGGCAGCTCTGCCAGCCCTCCTGACCCCCTTGGCATCAGTCGTGCCCAGGGGATCTGTTGCCAGACAGGACTTTTCAACCAGCACAGGGAAAAAAACCCAAACCACAATAAAACAACCCCATGCACCGGCACAGACAACTACCCATTCCAGCGTACCCCCCTAGAATACACCAGTGGGTAGGAGAGGAGAGGCGCTCGGGGAAGCGACAGGGGTTGGCAAGAGGGTGCTGGCAGCATCCCGGGCATTGCTGGCATGGGACTGGTTTTGGATTTGCCCTCCCCACGCAGGGTACTGGTGGGGGAGCCCTGGGCTGTGCCCCCACCAGCTCTGCTATCGACCTGCACACAGGCAGCGGATCACCCCATCCTCTGCATCCTTCCTTTTGCTAAAGATACCCCTGCTCTGCTTTTCCTTCTCCTTTTTTTATTTTTAATTTAAAAAGAAAAAACAATAAGTGTTGCCTTTTCAATCAACAGCCTTACTAGTTTCTTTTTTTTTTCCCCAGACAGCTCTTTACAACCAACACCCCAAATTTTATACTTTCCCAATTAAAACTACACTAATAAAGCCCTACACCTGTATTTCTAATTGCAAACATGCACAGGTTATTATTTACCTTCATGTAGCATCCAAAAATTGTGGATCAGAACAAAGGGGCTGGTGCCAGGTAGATCAAACTGAAGAACAACACTGGGGAAAAAAGCTGTCCCTGCCGCAAAAAGCTTACAGCCGAAACACCCCTAACGCACCCCAAACTCTGCCAGTTAAAAGGAAGGGTAAGATGATTGAGCTGGATGGTTTTCATAGGGACCCGACTCTTGAAGTTTGAATATTTTCTTTAAATAAAGGCTCTGGCGACAACTCCAGGCAGTTCAAAGCTACAGACGTCTGGCAGACGCTGAGTGGGATGCTTGCGGGGGTCCGGATGTGAGGTGGTCAGGGAAACATTTATTGAAATAAAAGAGTACTACAGAGTTTGTCAAGGTGCAAGGGAAAAAGAAAGGAGGGGGGACAGGGAAAAAGAAAGGAGGGGGACAGGGAAAAAGAAGTGTAAAAAAAAAAAATCTTAAATAAAATGTTTTGTCAAGAAATAAAACAATTGGGAACAAGTTTGTCATTTTGAGAAGCTCTTTTCCCATTTCCACTGTTTTGGAAGGGACCAAAGCCCCTCCATCCTGGCAGTGGGTACCAGTGGGCCGGGGTCCCACCTGCACCCCTCACCAGCCCCGGGCTGTTGGGAAGAAGTTCAGCCCGGACTCACCCCAAAAAACTTCGCAGCTTCCCCCCGCCGCCTCCTTCCACACCAAACTCAACATCACAACCCAGGGTGGGTTTGAGGGTGCGGGAGGGACCCTGCTTGCTCTTTCGGGGGCGGGACAGCAGACACCAACAGATTATATATATATAAAATTTTGTGGGGGCTAAAATGGGGGAAGGTTGGGCTCC
>NW_010290496.1:20641-20856 GCF_000700745.2 Antrostomus carolinensis | reverse complement strand
GCGCAAAGCCCCCGCCCCCCCAACACACGCACCCCCGGGGGTTGTGGGGAGGATGCCAGCGGCTCCGCGCCCGCTCATCCTCCGCGCACCCCCAAAATAAAGAGACGCGGAATAAAGGAAAGCGGCAGGGCATTACCTGCGGTGCTGGTCTCGGTGCCCGCTGTCAGCGGGGACCCGCCCTGTCCCCCCCGCCCTCCCGCGCCTGCCGGCCCCCC
>NW_010290496.1:0-20554 GCF_000700745.2 Antrostomus carolinensis | reverse complement strand
CGCCCAGGTAACCGGTACTTCAGCCCCAGCTCCACCGATACCCCCCACCCACGCATCCATCCATCCCCAGGGGGGTCCCGGTAGGACACCGGCCCCCCAAACCGCGGGCTCACCCCCGAGACAGCCGTTACCTCTCCAAACACAACTTCAGCCCGAGGCAGGTACCAGCCCAGTGAAGTTTAACTCAGCCTCTGTGGTTTTAATTTTTTATTATTATTTTAAAATTTGTCTAATTTTTATTATTTTATTTTTGAAATATTTTATTTTTATTGTTTTTTAAACTTGGAGGTTTTTTTCCCTTGATATTATACTGGCTTTTGGTGTCCACCACACACGAGCGGCTGGCAGGCCAGGGGGCAAATAAATCATAGCACAGTAGTTTTTTTCTACACTGGCAGTCATGCCAGGAGAGCCTCACAGCAGCTCTTCCTCCCCAGCTCCTCTCCTTCAGGCACTCAACGCTTTGGTTTCTACAGACACAGGGTTATTTTTACCGTGTCAACGATGCATGTTTCCACCAAACCCATCACACTCTGACCATCAATTCTTTCCAACCCCAAGTTTTTCCAATTTTCCTAAGCCCAGCAAAGCATGGCATCCTTCCCTCCAGTCCATCAAGCAGCTTTAGGGAAAGGCAGCCAAATCCCACCACTTCACTCCATTTCTTGCCTTCTTGGAAGCACTAAAGCCATAGGAAGCAGCATGCAACACCACCAATCCCCACACCAAAGGGGTGGCACAGCAGCACTTAGTGCCCCCAGACCCCAGGAGGACCAAGGCTTTGGGTCCTGCCCTGCTGTGCACGCGCGCGCGCACACACACACACACACACACACACGAGCCTCCCACCACACACAGCTTAGGAGGAGCTTTACCTTCCCACCAGACCCCATCCCGAGCAGCTTTAATTAAAACCTTCAACAAGTGCAGTTTGTGCTGCTGAAGCCCTGCTTGGAAACATCAGGAGTCTTCCCGTCCCCTCACCTTCACATCCCTCCTCCTGGGGCAGCAGTGGGCAAATGCCTCTGTGGGAGCAGCAGGGGATAATTAAGCCCTTGCCTCTCTTGAGCAGGTTCTGCTAATTATGCAATTACCACCACTCCTGGGCTGATTGGTTTGAATTGGGCAGAGATCTGCTCCTGGTGCCTCACTGCAGCCTTGGGGAGAGGGGCTCTGCAGTGGACCCCCAGCTGCAGGGACCCCCCAGGATGAGGGATTTCCCCCCCCCAAAACCTGTTTAAACTGAAGAGGGGGGCTAAGCCTGACACCACACACCAGAGCCCTGGCACATCTACAGCTGCTTTGGGGTTAAAACCCCAAATCCCTGACAAACAGCTGAGTTCGATGAGCTGCCTAAGGAAAGTCCTGGCAGATAATCTCCTCCCATCACACCTGGGCTGCACCAGGTGCAAAACCCCATTTTGCTAAGGGTTTGCCCTGCATACCTGAGCTTGTCCTAAAGTTGCAGGTCATGAGGAGTGCAAAGGGTCCAGGCGTTACCAGTGCAGGGCTCCAGCTCCATGCTGGTCACGGTGCTTTCTCTCTCCTGGGCTCTTCATCCCTCCCTTGTCCTCTTCATCATCAGCACAAGGCAGCATGCACACAGCCAGGATAGCTGCACCATGCCAATCCCAACCACATCCATAAAATCAGGGAGCTAATTAGGGGAAGGAACAACAAAAAGGAGAAGGAAACCAAAGCAAAACTGTATGATAAGTGACTTGAAAACATGTTTCAGGGTGGGTTTTTGTCTGTAGGCGCTCTGACTTTGCACAAGTGATGTCTCACTTCATGACTCTCATGATAAATTCAGGTCAGAGTTTCTATTTCAATAGAAGCGTGTCTCTCCTCTGCTTAATCACTGCCCGGTTCCTGTGCCTCAGCTTCACACGGCGGCTCAGCCTGCAAGCCAGGCGGCTGGCTTTCCGCTCACATCCTGAGCAGTTTGAAGACCTGTCCCATTTTACATAAGTCAGCTCTCACAAAGCTGAGTTCCTCCTGGCCTGTGGGTCCAACTCGGACTCCTGATCCAATTCCTGTTGGAGCCTAGGCTGCAGCCTTTCCCATCAGGGGGAAGGACTAGTGGGATTTACCCTCCTGGATTCACAAAACCCACAGAAATTTAGTGTCTTGTGAGCTGTATCTCTGTCAAGCTTGGTTTAAATCAGGCAGCAACAGCAATAGCTGAATGCAGGCTGGACCTCTAGCCAACTTATTGGGTTGATGTTCCCAAGCTCCTGTTTGAAGGAAGCAACCGAGACGCAGCCCACGGGGGATGCACCATCGCAATTGCCTTTTAACAAGCTCATAACTGGGAAAAAAAAAAAAAGGATTAATATGAAGTGATGCACTGTGAGCAGAGGGATGCTCCCAGTTGCCATTGGGATTGGAGGCCACTACAATTAGCTTCAGCCCTGCAAGGTGGGGACCATGGCAGTTAGGAGGAGGGCTGGGGTAACCTCCCTGCTATCCCAGCCTTTCTCCATGGGCTCATTACTGGGAAATCTTATTTTTTTTGGAGCCAGATCCTCTCTGCCCTGCCTGTGAAAGCGAAGCAGCCAGGCAGAGCCTTCGCAGCCTCCTGGTACCACTCGTTCAACCTTGAAATTGTACTGCAGGGCTTCTCCCCCTCTCATTTTCTGTCTAACCACAGAACATTTCTCCATCCAACTCTCCCCACAATGTAGCACTCCGTTCTCTGCCTTCCCTGGCCCTTCTGCAGTGACAGGTGGGATTGCCATTCATCTCTAAATCTTTAAATAAATGAAATATCAAATAGAAAACAGGTAAAATGCAGGCACGGGCAAAATCCTGCCCAGCTAAGGTACTGAATGATCTCTGCTTGCCATGGACCACGTACTGCCGCGGACTCCAGGGTCTGCACGGACACAGCAGCCTGACAGCGGCACACGCAATATTGTACCAGCAGTCATTTCCTTACGCTTCGTTTTCCCCAGGAGTCTCCCACAAGGACCCCTGGACGTGCTTCCCTAAACTGTCATCCTCAGTTGGGAAATAAAATCCATGCAGAAGAGGAGAGCTTTTTGCTCAGGAAGAGGCAGTCCGTGCCTCCTGCTTTTGCTTTCTTGGGGGACACAATGATTTTGTTCCCCCAAACAACCAGTCCCTCCAGGATGGTGGCATCCTCCACCCCACATCGTGACACGAGTCAGGCTGGCAACCCCTCCCCATGCTACCCTCTCCCCCAAATTGCAGAATTAATTTGTACAGTGGTTGCGAGGTTTTCTTCTCAACCACCTTGTGTGGTGGCTGACAGCAAGCTGGTTTTTCCGGTGTGAAATTAATTTCCAGGTCCATTTCACACAGAATTTTAAGGCCAATATTAGGATCATGCTGTTTGTTTAGGAATTTATGAGTGAAGGAGGCTGGAGAGGAATCTAAGCAAAGGTAAGGGATTCCTTGCCTTTTCTCCTGCTGTAGAAGAAAAGTGCCAAAAAAGCAGCTGGTTTCTTTATTTCCTTTAGAAATATAGAAGTACTGCATTCTATATGCAGTCCATATGGAGGATAAAGCAAATGGTGGGAAGGGCAGGAGCTGGGCAAACATTGATAGCATGTGCCCAATTCAGGGTCCTGCTAGATCCTGTTACGGGTGGATCCAGATGAGCTACCCCGAACCCAGCATCCCCAGCTGGGCCAGGGCAACGGACACCAGAGAGCCAGAGCTGCAGCAAGATGACAACATGCAGAAGGATGGCGGTGTGAGCTCCAAGAAGCCTTGTGAGACCTGGCTGAAGCCCTGAAGCTCTGCCCTTTGCAGACCCGAAAGCATCCTGCCTCCAAAATGCATCATTTTCCTTCATAGCCCAAGCTGTCCTCATGGAAGCGGGCAGGACATGTCCCTTGCCTAGGGGCACTGAGAGTGTCCAGTGACCCCTGGTTGGGCTTGTTGTATCCAGAAGGGGCTAATGAGGGTAAAATCCCCTTCATACGAGCTCTCTGAGCAGCTGGAGGTGCTTTTCACTGGCTTTAGAAACAGCCCTCAGTGTAATTTCCTACTGATAGGGAATGACAGTAAATTCCCAGAGTAGCGACCGTTTGGTGATGGTTGCGAGGGGTGATCTTGAGCAAGGGCAGGGACAGAGAGAGGGGGACAGCTTTGGGAGTAGGGTCCTTTACTCTCCTGGGGGATGACTACCCTGGGTCACCCCATGCCATGCACCCAAAGCATCTTCCTCTGAGCTTTGAGCCCTTCCTTACCAGCCAGGCTTTTCCCCTCAGTTTTCCTTTCCTCCTCAGCAGAGGCAGAGTAAAAGGTGCCATCTACAGGCACAGTATCTGCATGGCAGCCCTCTGGATCTCCCGGGTTGGATTCGGCCTCCTGCCCTACGCCACCATACCCTTTGCGGTGTCACCTTCCCTGCAACGCAGACTCCGAGCTGCACGCCCAGGTTGTCCACTTTTGGGGTCAGGGAGTGCCCAGAACACAGTGCCAGGTAGCAGATGACCTCCCTCTTGGGCACCCCTGCGTGTAACCTTGGTGGTAACCCAGTGGAGCAGGAGGGCAAAAACCCAAGGGAAGATGATCACCATTTGCACAGTTGTGAGGGAATGAGCAAAGGGGACACAAAGCAAATTTGATCACACAGTTGCCTCAGGAGGAACCTGGAGGGCACCTCATGCTTCTTGTCCAATGACCCAACTTCCAGCCCCATGGATCTACCTGAGCTGCTCAGGCCCATGTCCTGCTCCTCTTCCATTGCTCTGCTCTTCCAGTTGTCTCTCATTTAATCTGTTTTGTCTGGGTTCACAAACCTGTGGCTTAAGGAGGTAAGCCAGGAAAATAAGAAACTGTAGGAAGAAGTACAAATAACACCTAATAAGTTCTCCTCTGCCTGACTACAGGATAGTGAGGGGTAACTCCTTACCTGCTGGAGTGAAGGTGCATGCAAGTGAACACAGCCTTAGCATGGAGGCTCTCACACGTGGCTGTGAAGAGCTGTTACTGCTGTTTAAGGTCAAAAGTGAGGCTAGCAGGTCTCTGAGGTGATGCATTTAAAATGGGAGCCAGGTCCTAGAGGTGAAAATCCAATGGGCCAATGACACTTTATTGTTGAAGCTCCCTAGGTCGGCCCCAGTAGAGGTGCAGGAGAGCTCTACCAACCTCACCAAGCCGAGGGCTGGCCAGAGTGGCAGAAAAAAATGCAATGCTGAAGAGCAGAGCTAACGCTGGGCACGCAGAGTCAGAAAATTGCCTCGATTGGAAAAGCCCTTTAAGCTCATCGAGTCCAATCATGAACCTCACACTGACAAGTCCCCAACTGACCCATGTCCCTCAGCACTACATCTACAAGACTCTTCAATCCCTCCAGGGATGGGGACTCCATCACTGCCCTGGGCAACCCCTTCCAATGCCTGAGAACTCTTTCAGGAAAGAAATTCTTCCTCAGATCCAATCTCAACTGCCCTTGGCGCAACTTGAGGCCATTTCCTCTTGTCCTGTCACACGTGTGCTCGCTCTTCATGCACAGCCACAAGCCTGGCGCTTGCTCCCACTTTAAATCCCCTTTTCCAAACCCAAGCCTCCTGCTTCATATTAAAAACATTTGTCAAAGCAAATGCTCCATCCTGCACTGTTGGGTACCCGAAGCTGTGCAGCATGGAGTGAGGCGGGGTTACCAAACCTGGAATGGAAGCGGAGCTGGAGGGGAGCGTGTGTGCACCCCATCCATCAGCATAAAGGGATGGCAGACAGATCAGACCCACCAGCTCACTTGGTTTTGCCCAACCTGCTACGGGCACGCTGGAACTCATGCTCAGCCAGCCCCAGATACTCTACCCCCCCCACCACGGCGTGATAAATTAGGAGGAAAACTTTCTCAGCTCAGTTTGTTCTCACAGTGCCATCCAACAGAGCACAAGCCTGTCTAATCAGGAGCTACAGTCCTTCACCATCTGTTTAGAGCCTAATTACAAATGCAGAAAAATAATGTGCTTTACAATTGCACCAGTAAATGCTGTAAATGATTTAAATGCATGCATATGTTCCCTGCAGAATTCAGCATGCATCTGCGACTTCTTCTTCTCACATTAGGCACACAAATCAAGGGAAAAAATACCCAAATCTGACGAACAGCATGTCCCTAGGATGGTGATTTTTATCCCTTTTTTTCCCCCTGCTGGAACAGCAAACAGGGCTTTTTTGTAACAATTCATTCAACAGCATTTTCTTCGCTTCCATTTTAAAAACTGTTTATCACCGTCGTGTAAATATAGTACAAATTACTCCATAAACCATGGAAAAGGAGAACAGCAGCCGGGCAAGCCTGCAGCTGGCTGGCAAGGTTTCAAAGACGAGTTTTTTTTTCTCTGGGGCACCCATGGAGAAGCAGGATCATCTCGGCTCGTCTACTGGGGACCATGGCCCTCCCCAAGCCCCCACTGAAGAAGCTGACCACCAGCGTTTCAAGCCCTTGGCTCACACGTCCCTTTCAAGAGCTGGCAAGCTTCAACCTCAGGCACACAAGTACGTGCAAAGGGGAAAAAAGGGCCAGGAGATAAAATATCTTAAAAATATATTTTCCATGGCATTGTTCTGGAGGGGCAGGGGTTGGAGAGCATGACCCTGTCCATAGTGGGCTGATGGGAGAGGCCGTGCAGAACAGCGTGCTGCCCAAGGACCCCGCTGCCCATACAAACGAAGCTGCCACAGGACGGTAATTAAGAATGAGGTCATGCATGCTGGCCCCTGGCTGCCCATGGGGACACCCAGAGCTCGTTAGGAGCTTCATCAGGATGCTGGGGACAGGCATGGGTGCAGATGCACAGAGATGCTCTGTGCTGCCAGGTACCACATACCACCAAGCCTTGGAGCCCCGCTCCCGCAGTCAAGCCACCAAAGGCCTTCCCATGTCAGCTCTTTGGGCTTTTGTCCCACAGTGCATCCTGGTGAAACACCAAAAGGATGAGTCCTGCCCCAAAACACGTACAATGGAGCAGCTGAGAGGCAGCAGAGCTTTGGTCCCCACCAAGGTGATGCTGAAGGATAGCAAGGTTGTTTCAAAGATGCCTCCACCTCCCAAAGGGTAATAGTACTGTGCAAAGGCCTCTGTAATGCCAAGGTTAGTGTCACAGATGGACAGATGTGGCAGCATTTCCACTCCGTGGGACACTCCACCGAGTGGGGACAGGCTAGACAAGGCTTTGGAGATAGGAGAGAAAGAGGGAAAGTCATTTGCAGTTGATGGGAAATGAGTATCACTCCATAGCAAAAGCGTCCTTTCCTCCTGGAACACTTTCGTTTGTTTTAAAGCCCCAAATACCTACACTCAAATGCTCCAGCCCTAAAGTAGGGAGGAGTAGCTGGCACCATCAAGCTGAGAGAGAAGACAAAAAGAGGTCAGGCATAGGCTCCCCTAGTCTCCTTTGAGTAGAAGCTGCAACAGATGCGTCTCCTCCACTTTCAGCCAACCCCCTCCTGCTCCCTGTATTCCCCCATCTTGCAGCTGTTGCTTTGCCAGTTCACAGCTTTCACTTCCCCTGGGCCAGATGGATTTAACACCAAAGGCCGTCGGCGAAGCCAGTGTGGGACAGGCACAGCACACCACCCACGCCGGCTGCCAGCCCTCCACAGAGCTGGTGTTCTCCATCCACCGGGCCGTTTTGCCAGTGATGCTGGCCCAGAGTGCTGGACAAGTGGTGGCTCTGCCACTTGGCATGGCACAGGGATTCATGCCCATCTTTTTAAATTCAGTTTCACTTCACAGGTCCACTCATTAATTTTGCAAGTGCCCGCATCACTCATTTTACACCCACTGGTGAGATGAGGCCAAGCCCTGCGGAAAACACGTGGTCCTTTCCCTGCCAGCCAGCTCACAGCCGCTCTCTTTGGATGAAAGATGGTGAAAACATTTACAACCTTGCTAGTCTGTCTTAAGCAGCCAACAGGAGAGTGATAATTAAAGAGAGAAAGTCTGGCAATGCTATTTTGGACAGGTGAGGAGGACCCATGGACCCAGCTTAGCTCCCAGCCCTGCCCATACCTGAGGTCTTCTTCTGGACCTCAGGTGACCCAGGTCCAAACAAAGGCCCAGTGAGCAACTCCCTCTTGTAAAGCTTTTTACGAAAAAGTGTCATTTCCTGGCTAAATACCATGAAGGAGGTTTTGACACCCCCCAGCATTTCTGTTGGCTGTCCCACCTTGATGCTGGTGTAGAGCAGGGAGCACACACCATTCCTGAACTGGGGTCAATGGCTGCATTCCTTATCAGAGACACATTATTTAAAACCATCAAGAAATAAGCTGTGGTTACACGTTGACTAACGCCTCTGAGACGCAGCAGCCTTCATTCTGCCTTGCAAGCACCGCTTCTCTCGTCATTCTGCATTTTCTTACCTCAAGCTCTTTGATACGCCCTACACCGAGCATCAGACATGACTTCGCCCAGGCAGTACACAGCGGTGATTACTTCCCTGCTGTTGTATGCAATACCCTATAGATTACCTGTCCCCTTTTCCAGGGGGATCACCCACAGGCTCACGGCTCAGGCTGCCCATCGGCATCCATCCCCATCCTGCAACGCTCCCACCAGCAGCCCCTGCTTTATACCCAGACCTGATCCTTGCCTAGTTTGAACCTGATTTTTCCCCTCATTCCTCTAACTTTCCTTAGCTGAATACCATCCAAGAGAAATTACCTTTTTGCTTGCTACCCCCTGCAGATGCAATAAATATGCTCTCCACACCTACCTGCGGGTCATTTGGAGGTAATAAATTAGAATAACCAAGCTCTCAAAGCAATTATTTCAGAGCTCCTTCACTCGGCCCTTGTCAGTGATTTCTCCGAGTTTACAATCCAAGCTGGGAGAGGATGACCAGAAGGAAAAATGCAAGCTAAAACCACACGTATCGGTGCATCTCCAAGAGAAATCACTCCAGACACACTCCAGCAGTCGCACAGTATCAAGAATTAACTTTATTAGCAACAGTACCAGATAGGTAAGTTCTCTTTCAAGAGGTAATTGGTCTGTGACATGAGGGGGAGGATCAGCAGAGGTGCAAAGCAGTCAGCAGACAAGCAGAATCTCATTGTACCTGGGACCGGGGGAAAATGTATGAGTCAAGGAGAGCAGACCAGGCAGTAAGCTCTCAAGTGGAAAGGACTGAAAGCCACAAAGGGACGTTTCAGTTGCCAACATGAGGTTGGCTTGGGCTTTTCAGCCATGACCAACTACCACATTACTCCAACCTATGGAGGCGATGGGAATGCTTATTCCCATGAGCAGCACCCGGCCAGCCAGCCAGCATTGCTACCCTCAGCTCCTGGGGTTCAACCCCTCCAGCTGAGGTGGACCTTCACCGGGGTCAATGCTGGCCAAAGCAGCCCCTGACCAAGTGTCAGGGGCTGTATGGCTGCAAACCTACTGAAGTGACAGGATTGAGACCCTGCACATGCAAACTCACGTGCCATAAACCAGCTCCTCGGTACCACGCACCCTGTAAATTTTCCCACTCACGTCTGGATTTTATGTTTAAATAAAAATTGGCCATAAAGCAAAAACTGTGAGTGCATTGCCAACGAACCCAAATGAAACACCAGAAAGCGTTTATATAAGAAACCAACACCCACCAAGCTTACATGTCACCTCGTGGCAATAACCACCCTCAATCCTGCCATTCTTCCAGCAAAGCCAGGGCGGCTGCCGGGGGGATGGCATCAGCCCTGCATCCTCCCTCTCGCTGACCATATCCAGCTCAGCAAGGAGATGGCCTGGCAACCCAGACCAGCAACTTCACTCGAGCTGGAGATGCTGAAAGAGCATCTACTAATGACCCACTCTTAAAGGAAGTGTTTTCCATAGACAGCATCCCTGAGGCATCAGCTGTAATGCCCAGTTATGCCATTACACCCTCACTTACCAGTTCACCTCTCCTAGACTATAAATCCACTCAATCTGAGTAAATAAATACAATAATTGTATTTGGTCCAGGCTGTATGTGCATGTGGAAGTTGAAGTGACTTTAAAAGCTGGTCCCTTTTGAGTGGCCCATCTTTTTGGGTGTCACAGTAGCTCACCCCCTCTGAAAGCATCTGGAGACCATATGCTGCCTGACTATTTAAATTAATCAGCTTTCTGCTGTGAACATCACATCAGAGCCTCCCTAATAGCTCTCCCTGGCTTTTACAGACCTTTCTAAACGCAGACTAAAGGCACTTGAAAAAACCCCTTAGGTTAGGATCACTTAGTGTTTCACCTGCAGATAGGTAAGTGGGTGTCCACAACCATCATACCACAGTCACGGCAGGAGAAATGGTCTCAAGTTGGCCACGACATACAGCCCTGGCACTGGCAGCACCACGCTGGGGGCTGGACGATCCCTCAGTTCAATCTTACTTGGAAAAAATAAAGCAAGCAGAAGTCCAAGTGGAGAAGTTTCCCTTATATATGTTTTTTCATGGAATTAATGGATTAAATCCCTCCCGAAATGGTGCCCTGCTCCCTGGCACGGCTGCTATCTGCTCCTGAAGCTTGCTGAAAGCTGCTCCAGGGCTGAAACCTTCTTAAGCGAACATCATCATCACAGCTTAATGAAGGAGGATCTCCTCAAGACCATCAAAACACTGCAGGGCTAAACTTGTACCAATGAGGCAGCAAAACCCAAGGTGCCGTCAAAAGCCCTGGTTTCAGCTGAAAACCAGTGTGGTGGCACCAGGAGGCCATCCTTGCTCACCAGCACTGGGGTGAGGGACTGGTTTCCCTGTGCCCCCAGTGCATCCCTGGGGAGGATGAGGCTTTTTTGGTCCATTTTCTCCTATCGAGCCAGGAGTGATAAAGGTCCAAGAGGACCTCCCAAGCATGTGGGACACCCCTTCCCAGAAGGAGGACTGTCCCCCTGGATGTACCCTCCACCTTCCAAGACAGGCAGCCTTCCCTAAAACCACAGCGTGCCTGGATTTTGGGGGAAAAAAACCCTAAATACCTGACAGCAGCACTGCAAACTGAGGGCAGCCCCCCCCCAGCTGCTCCTCTACATGAGGTGGACAACGAGAACTGAGCAGGCAGACCCCACAGCCAGCCCCAGCATGAGGTAAAACGTCATCACCACCCCTGCCGCCTCGGCCAGCTCTTTCGGCACGATCTTGGGGCCGTAGACGATGACCAGTGTCCCCAAGTACCCATTGCTCAGCCCCAGCAGAGCTGTGAAGACCACCGGGTAGATGTCTTGGTTGAAGACCACCATCTGGATGTGAGCCCGGGGTTGGTAGTTGCTGAGGATGAAGAGAGGGAGGAAGATGGTCCTGAGGAGGACGAGGACAGGCAGGAGCTTGCTCTTGGGGCCGGGTGCCTGGATCCAGGCGGTGATCTGCCTCCCGCACCAGTCGGCAAAGTTGTACAGGAGGAAACTGGTGAGCGGTGCAAAGTACTTGGTGCTCCACTGGCTTCCCGAGGACTTGCTGACCGACTCAATGTTGGAGGAGAGAGAAGGGAAAATGATGATGGAGATGAAGAAGACGTAGAAGAGGCAGAAGCCAAGGAGGGCGGTCTTCTGCAGGATGGGGCGGAGTGGGGGGACACCGGTGTTTCTTGTGAGGAAGAGGGTATTTGTGGTTTCTCCTGGCTCTGCTTCGTCCTCCGCAGAGCTGTCAGGCGGCACAGCGGCCAGAGATGGGCTTTCCTTCTGGCTGCTCATGTAGTACCTGCAAAAAGAGAAGGAGGGAGATTATCAGCCAAATGCACCGGGGGGAAACACAAACTGCAATTTGGAGAGAGAGCAGGAGAGAAGTTGGTGATGCAGGGATACCCACTGTGGTTGTAGCGACCCCACACACCTCCAGCTCCCACCTCATATGGAAAGGTGATCCTCAGGGACCAACTACCTCCTCTTCCCCAACACGGCATCCCTTCACACCCTCAGTAGTTCTCAGAGGACACCTACTGCATGCAGGTCTTTAGGGTGGTTTCCAGGGCTGCAAGCACCAACAAGACCAATGGGTCATGCACATCAGGGCATGATGTGCAGATATGGATGTCCTATGGGGACCCAGCTGGCCGGCTGCTTCCAGATTACGGTTGTCCACTGACTTCACACATTTCAGATGCCCTGGCGTCAGCACCCTTCTTCCCCCGGGGACACTTGCCAGAAACTCAGCCCGCGCCGGGGCGGGTGCCCAGTTTCAGTCTGTGGTTTCGGTCAAATGGGGAAGCGTAGCTGGTGACAGCACAGCACCAGAGCATGTGGGGTGGGATGCTGGGGGGTGACGGGGCAGGGACTGGAACAGCAAGCACCCCATGGGTCCCCCCACCAATCCTGCTCGGCACTGACAGCCACAAACCCTCCCAAGCCACGGCTGTTGGATGCCCAGGGCAGGCTGGTGCACACACCTGGAGTACTCCAGCCTGGGAAGGAGGAGGTACACCATGATGCAGATGACGATGAAGATGTCGGCGGTGAGGAAGTAGGCCAGGGCACTGTCTGTCACATCGGCTGCTGCCGCCAGGTCTATCAGGGAGGCGATGGCGCTGATTGTGCCACCCATGGCCTGACCTGTGCAGGGGACCAGAAAGCTGGAGCTCAATGCCCAGGTCTGAGCCAGCCTGACCAATGGGCACAGGTGAGGGACATCGAAGTGGCAGAGAGCAACCCACAGCACCTCCAGTGAGGAGGACTTCGATGCACCAGCAACCAGGAACCCAGCAACAGAAACTTCTTCTTAACACCTCCTGGGATGCACAAACTCCTCAGAGGAAGCAGCTCAGCCCCCTGCCCCACACGCTGATCCCCAAACCCAGCTCAGGGTGCAGCTGCACACACCACCTCATCTCTCTTTCCACACCTCGCTGCAACACAGCTCTCTGTAGGGCTGCATCACTGCCCAGGTCCCGTCCTGCATCCCAGCACAGCTGCAGCACTGCACAAGGGTCAGGATGGGACCCGACCTGCTGGGCTTGCCTGTGCTGAGTCCTGCAGAGAAGGTCCAAACCCTGCCAAAGCCTAAACCTGGCTTTCCACCGGCACACATATAACCACCTCTCTTCTGCACTCCCCGAGATGGGAATTCAAGCCACCAGGAACAGGTATGCCATCTCGGGATGCGTTGATTTCCCCCACCGGGCTAAACTCATTAAAACACTCAGCCCCAGGAAAAATTTCTCCATCTTGATTTTTTCCTCTTCCCCTCTCGGTTTGTCAGCCGTTCCACAGCACAATTCTAACTTAATCAAACCTCCAGGGAGCTCATCACTCACCGCTCCCAATGTGCCCCTAATCACTCATGGAAATGCATGGACATGCTCAAAAGAAAGGAGAAGACAACACAAAGTTGAAGATTCCTCCAGATGTAGAGGAGCTGAGGGACAGTTCTCATTCCCCTGTGCTCCCTGCACAGAACAAATAACCAGGTCAAGCTGTCACGCTGGCTGGAGCTGCTGTGCAGGGTGTTTAGCGCCTGGGCAGGGAGGGTGAAGGACCACTGCTCTCCTCATCTCTGCTGAGCCCTTGGCACTTTGGTTTAGGGGTATTTACAGAAACGAGAGTGCTGGTTCATGTGACTGAGCATGTTTCTCCTTCAGCAACTTCCCTTTATTTTTAAGGCAAAGTTAAGTTTCTAAAACAAACCCCATGTGACGAAACGCCAGACGCAGGAGGGAAAGAACACCAACCACCCAACCACAGAAAACCCAAGAGCACAATCCCACCAGGACAGCACAGCGGGGGGACACCAACCAGAGATCAACGCTTGCAAGTTCCTCATGGGGAAGCAGCTGCTCAGACCAAAGATGCTGCTGGTGAAGACGGTCGAGGCGCTGCTGACAACAACCACACAGATGATGGTGAGGGCGAAGAAGTGGGTGGTCCAGGTGGAGGTGTCGACCTTTACCAGCATCGTGATCACCAGGAAGACAGCCAGCATGATGAAGAGGGAGGACAGGATCCGGACGCTGGCGGGCACCCTGGGGACAGGGGAAGGAGAACGTCCTGCATTTAAAACTATAATGTGAAGACACAGTGCAGAGGACACCCACTCCTCTGCTGTGAGAAGGATCAAAGTGGCAGGGGGGTTGGAACTAGATGATCTTTAAGGTCCCTTCCAACCTGAACCATTCTATGATTCTGTGATTCTAAAGAAAGGTGGGGGAAGTTAAGGTATAAAAAGTAATGATTTTTCTCAAAAAGCCTTTAGATGTTAGCTCTGCAATTTTCACTTATGCCATCGATACAACCACGCCTACCAGCCCAACCAAGCTGTAAATACCCATTTCTCCCCAAAATCAGGAGCTATGCCCATCACTGGAGCCACATACAGCAGCAGCAACAAGGCCTGCCTGGGAAACACAGCAGGCTGGGTGACAGAATCCTGGGCACATCACAACCAGGCAATTAGTTGTTTGAACATGGAGGTTGGTTATTACTGAGCCAGAGACTGGTCGGGGCAGGGCAGAGGGAGAGAGGTGGGGAGCCGGACTGGCAGTCCCAATCTAGAGATTAAGCACCAACACATTCCTCTTTGCCTGCAAACATGCAGGAGTTTGATCTGGGATAAGGAACGGTAAAAATAAGGGGAGGCAGCTAGTCAAGATTTAAGTCAAGCTTGGCAAGGCACAGATGGTCCATTTCTTAACCCAGTTCAGCAGCTGGTAGGACCAGAGCAAGGTGTTACTCCTGCCTGGATGAGCCCAGCCAGTCCCCTGCTGACAATGATGGCATTTTTAAGAGGAAAGACCATTTGCCAAGCAAATAATCAAGGAATTTAATAAGCATTTATTTACAGTGATGCAACTGAAGCCAACTCCAGGCATGGGTGCTGCTGGCAGGGAAGATGAGGGGATTTTGGCCGCCCAGGGGGGTTGCACTCATCATGCCCCGTGTGCCCCGTGGCTTCCCTGCAAGGGATGGGGAGGCTAAGCTGGGAATCAAGGCTGAAGCTGGAGAAAGGCAGGAGGGACGCCAGCAAGGGTGGGGAGAGCTGCAGCTAATGGACCTGGGAATGGAGCAGCACTTACTTGTTGATGAGCAAGAAGTTTCCAACCAGGCACAGCACCGAGGGCACAGTGGAAGCAATGGAGATGTAACTCTCAAAAAAGTCCTGTCAGGAAAAAAAAAAAAAAAAAAAAAGGGCAAAAAACTGTCAGGGGGAATAACACATGAATTTCAGGTCCCAAGTATAACACAAGACAGAACACGTGGGCAGTTATGATATAGATGTCCACCTCATTGCATTGTAGGATGTGCTGCAATCAGGACAACAGTCAATGGGAACGGCGCCCCGGGGCTTTTTCATCCTGCAACAGCCCTGGGACATTTCAGGAAACTATGGATATAACAAATTCAGAAGCAAAAATGGTGAAGGAAATACCTGCCTCACTGGCCCCGTGGGGCAGCACCTGACATACGGAGGTCCAAATTTCTCCTGCTGGCTCCAGCATCCTGTGCAAACCCCCTGAACACTTCATCCTACTTGAGCTCTGTGAAAGCTGCTTTTTATAAATCAGAACACAAAAGCATTAATAATATTAGCTAACTGAAAAGCCTGTGATGGCTAGCAAACCCATGCATTCCTCTCCACACAGAGCGACCAGGACCCACACCTGAGACCATGCTCAAGCAAAAGCAGCCCGAATGGGGATACAGGGACATTATTTTCCCTCTCAGTCTCCTTCCCTGCACGCACAAAACTCATTGAGAAACTATATTGAGGCTCAACACACATTTACTCCGGGGACTCGTATATCATCCGAGCAAGTCAGCCGCCGCATCAGTCAATATTCACCAGCCCACCTCGCACAGAGGTCAGGCTGTGCAGGCAGACAGCAATAACCACAGCAGAGAAAGAGAGATTTCTTTGCCAAGATTGCAGCCAAACACTTACATTTTCAATCCATTTTATGTATTACGCTGTGAAAGCCTGTCTGCTCCATCTCCTCCCCTCAAGGTGCTTAATCCTCTGTTTTTTTCTGCAGGAATCTCAGTCAGCAGGTAGGATGATGCTCGTAAAGAGGATGACCTACATATCCACTTCCATCACCATGGGCTTTCATCTTCTGCAGTTATCTACCTACAGAGACAGAGCCACGTTGCGTCCCGGCGCGAGAAGGCACTTGGCCCATCTCCACACGTTCCTTTTTTTGGTTTTTTTTTCAGCTTTGCACCGTAGTTTTTTAATCAGTTTACAAGCATGTTCATTTAATCTTCCCTATGAGGAGCTTTACTGTAAGCAACAGGAAATCTAATAATCAATCCTAGAGGGTCCATATAGACGGAGACATAAATGCCTGCACTTAGGGCATCGGCTTGACGAAGCAGGAGGCTCAAAGCTCTACGGCTGTACAATGAATTATAGGAGAAAAGACAAAGCAAAATGCAAATCTGGCTGCTAGAACTAAGACTTATTTACCAACCTACTTAGGAAAAAAAAACAAACCAACAAACCAGCCTGTGGCTGTTTAATATACTTCCAAGTTAATTTTCTTCTGGGGAGGAAAAAAGACTTTATAATGCTTTTCCACCAAGCAGAAGTGTACTTGAAGTAATCCACCAGAGATGCTGCGTTTTGAGCACCCTGGAGAAATGTTAATTCATTCCCAACAAACATGCTCACACCAGTGGTGGGAAGAGAATTGGGGAAGTATTTAAGAAACTGAGGAGCCTGCACTGCACTGGGAAATTTTACCCTGCCTTACCCACAGCCAAAGTCTGCTGGAAAAGAAAAGCCAAGTAGAAGGGTTTCAATTGCTGCTGTTTTTATGGAAAAGTCACATTTTGAATGCAGCAGCAGAATGGCGGGTGGCAAATTTAATCCGTGCCCGGACGAATGGCAAGTATCAGGCTCCATACTCATCTCACCTCTTCACCCCTGCTCATGAGGCATTCATCCAGCTCAGATGGTAACTCTTCTCCCTGCGTGGGTATTCCCACCCACCGCAGACATGCTTTCAGAGAAAAGTTTTGGCTATGCAAGATATACCTAGTTCTTCTCCCTTTCTGTTGAGCCTTCCCTGACTGGTTGCCACATCTCCCTCTGGGCATCCCTTGCTCAGGAGGGCCGAGCTCCCTATTGCCGACATGGTTTTAGAGGAGAAACACAAGCACTGAAAGACTGTCATCCCTTTCCTGGCTAATAATAAATAATAATTATAATAATCCTCAAAGCAAAGCCGCCTTCCTCCCACCTCCGTCTCTCATGGGGGAAGGTGTCATCCCTCAGCCATGGAGCCGAGGCATCCAGTGGAGGTGGTTGTCCCTATATTAACTACACCTTCTTCAAAAAACGCTGCCACGATGCACACCATGCACTCGGTACCTTAAAAAAACACCCCAAACAAGAACAAAATATCACGGTGGTGAATTAGTCACCAGTGTCTGCTGGTGCCGCCAACATGCTTTTGCAAAGTAGTTTTTATTCTGCTCCAGCCTGGACTTGGCAGCTGGGCTCTGGCCGGACTGGAAAAGCAATCCAGGCCCATGGTAGTGGCTGAAGGCACCGGAGCGTTACCTGGAGCATGGAGCATGAAATTAGCAGCGACGAGCAGGCTGGAGCCAAGAGCCGGCTGCAAGTCACAGGCGTATCTTTCCGGAGTCCAGCTCTGTTTGCAGGTAAGCCCTCCCACCACAGTGCCATGGCTCACCATCCCAAGGCAGAAATGGCACTGACTGGTTTATTTTTGATCAGACTCAACCACCATGGAAAGGCCAGGTTGCTTTTCACTGGAGGAAGTAAAAAGCACTGCGCCACAACCATGCAGAATGAGGGAAAACATCTTTTCAATAAAGTAATGGCTGATCTGACCAGGAACACAGCTGTGCAAGAGTTTTTAGGATGAAGACACCTAGTGATGCTTGCTCTGCTTGAAAACAGCTTTTGGAAGAATTGCCTTGGATAAGTCTGACGCAGAAGCTGCAAGGTTGGAGGGAACACAGGATATCATGCCACGTGGTGACGGAGCACCCTCGCTAGCACCGGGTAGCCTGTTTTTGGTCTTCAAGCACCATGGGGGCTTGGTCCCCATCAGTTTAATTCACCCAGTATCTCGATTTACACCAGCACATCAGTACTTCAGCATCCTGGTACAAGCAGCATCGGTGACATTCTGCTTCCTCTCCATCAAAAACGCAGCAGGTTTAACAGCCTTTAAAATGAACACAGCCGAGGATGCTGTAACGGTGTGAGAAGTCACAGAGAAAATGTGGGCGTCACACCCAGCTCTGTGTTTATATAGAAATAAAATGTGCCCAAACCACTCGAACAAGCTCGGCAACAGCAGGAGGATAGGACAGAGCCTCACTACACCCACGCTTTTTCCAGCCACAAAGAAATGGCATCACTTTGTCAGGGGACACAGGGATATAATCTTGCCTTGGCATGAGGAGCAAGAAAAGGTGGCTTTTTTTTGGGGAGAAAGAGAGGCCATCAAGCTTGCCACCCCAAGGCCGGCTCATCAATCGCCCTGTCACAAGCTCCTTGTCCCATATGGCAAAAGCCAGATGTTTATTGCTGCAAGAAGATACTCTGGTCACACCTGCCAGATCTTGAAGGAAAAGCAGGAAAACATCCCGGGGGGCTCGAGACTATCACAAGCCACAGGCTCCAGGGCTGGTGCTCCCACGAAGCCCTGCTGCCACCTCCAAATGACGAGCTGCACCAGCCAGGGTGAGGGAGAAAATGCCTAAAATGTGTTGAATGCCTTGTCACAGAGCCAGGAGTTCAGGGCAATTTATCTCCCAGCCCACAGGGAGTTGCAACCAAGTCCAGACGGGAAAGTACAGGGCCCCAAGGAGCTTGGGGCTCACCAAGCGTGAAGGACAAAAAAAACATAAAGCAATTTTTACCTTGAAAAAAATTTTACCATAGAAATTGCCCTATGAAAAGTAGTCTTGCTTATGGGGCAGAATAAGCCAACTTATTTAAACGCACCTTAAACCTTAACACTTCAAATACAGGTAAAAGGCAGGCCACAAAGTGCTATGCCTTTTAAAGTATCTTACTTGCCACTACTTGTGCTCCCCAAATAAATTCCTACCCTGGGTTTGCAGCAGGCAAAACCCCAGAGGACATTACAGAATCACAGAATGGCAGGGGTTGGAAGGGACCTCAGAGATCATCCAGTCCAATCCCTCTGCCAAAGCAGGTTCCCTACAGCAGGTTGCACAGGAAGGTGACCAGGTGGGTTTTGAACATCTCCAGAGATGGAGACCCCACACCCTCTCTGGGCAGCCTGTCCCAGGGCTCCAGCACCCTCACAGTAAAGAAGTTTTTCCTTAAGTTTGTCTGGAACTTCTGGTGTTCCAGTTTGTGCCCATTGCCCCTTGTCCTGTCACTGGGCACCACCGAATAGAGCCCGGCCCCATCCATCTGGTCCCTGCACTTCAGGTATTTATAGACATTGATCAGATCCCCTCTCAGTCTGCTCTTCTCTGGGCTGAAGAGTCCCAGCTCTCTCAGCCTCTACTCATAGAGGAGATGTGCCAGGCTCCTCATAATCTTTGCGGCCCCTTCGCTGGACATTCACTGACCTTCGGGGGGAGTGGAGAGAAAAAAGAGCAACTAAAGAAGGAAATAATTTATTTTTTCCTGCCTTGAATGCATCACACTCACCCGCAGATCGGACGCTGCCTGTCCTGCCTCATCTGAGCAGTTCTGCAGCTTGTACATCCAGTAGTGCTTTGCTGTGATGAAAAAATTCCAGGGCAGCAAGGACCCGATGCCCAGGAGGAAAAAAATAATGTAGGCCCCATGCAAGCGGTCGCTCGGCTTTTGCTGGCTGTATGTCTTCAGCGAGGGCTCCTCGATCAGGGGCTCATCATCTGGGGGAAAGCTTCTGGCTGCCGGGTGCATGGCTCTGGCACGCTGCAAAAAACAACACCAAAAATGAGATTATTACATGAGTGTTGTAAACTGTTGCTCAGAAACTGCTGTGTGTGGCTTGATCCCCCTTTGACCCAGCAAACGCGGCATGAGTGAGTTGAACCGGCGCAGCATGGGGAGGCTAGCTCCCTGAAAAGTGTGTGAGATGGGAACCAGGACATGGTGGAGACGGGCTGTGTGTGGCTGCAGCACCCATGTTTCCATCCAGAATTAATAATTAACCCATCCCCTTGGCCTTGCAAAAGCAGGAAACCTCAACATGTTTAAAAAAAAAAATTAAAAAATTAAAAATTAACAGCTTGTAAACTAACAACGCCATCAGGCATTGCAGTATGACCTGTAAACCAGTAAGCTTTCTAAAATGGCTTGTAAACTAACACAAGGCCAGCAGGCTTTGCAGACCGGCTTGTAAACTAAGAGAACGTCATCAAAGCCTGGCAAAAATGACTCACAAGGCGGGATAACGTCACCGGGCTGCGGGTAACGCCTGTAAACTAAGGCAAGGCCAGCGGGCTTTGCGAAACGCCTCCTGAACACGAACAACTCCTGGATACAGCACTCGGGCTCTGCTGGAAACTCTCGCCCAGCAGCCCCGGGGGAAGGGCTGAGCGAGGGGCAGAGGGAAAGGAAATGCCGGAACTGGGGGATTTTACCAAAAACGTTGGATTTCAGGAGAGGGCAGCGCGGCAGCCCTCCCCGCATCCCCCCATACATCCATCCCTACATCACCCCC
>NW_010290495.1:14042-28132 GCF_000700745.2 Antrostomus carolinensis | reverse complement strand
TAATATAATATATTAAATTCTATATAAAAATTAAATATATAGCAGAGGAACTGCAGCACTTTCAGGCTATGTGTCATATATATACATATATATAAAAAAATAATGTCTGTGTGTGTATATACATATATTAAAAAAATAACAATACAGCTTTGCCTGGGGAATTTCACAGGTTGCAATTTGATCTGTAGGTCTGGTGCTGGACTGAGCTTTTCTAAGTGCCTGGGGCTGCACAGGGAGTGCGTGGTCGTGTGTAGAGCCTGGAGAGACACTCCAGGACACCTCAAGGCAAATGTCCCTGTCACCAGGAACCCATGGACATTTGCTCCTGGTTTGCCTAAAGCTCATGAGCGAATGCTGGAAAAGACCTTTGGAAAAGGCTTCTGTGACTGTGGTCTCTTGTCACAGCCAGTAAAATACTTATCTTTGTTCAAAACTAAGTGAAAAACAACAGTTCAGATTGTCCAACCCTGGACACATTGATAATAGTAGCACTTCTGGAAAAAATCCTACTTGTGTCAAGCTGGTGAACTTAGGGTCCATTTCCCATTTCAGCGTGTATTTTGTTTTAGCATTTCCAGAAAGTTAGGAGCCTCCTTACCGATAGTTGACAAATGCTGATAGCAAACTGCAGTACCAGTGGGGAAAAATAAAAGAAAATTTTAAAAAATATAGGGGAAGCCTTCCTGGGTCTATTCAAAATAATTTCAGAAGACACAAGAGATGTTTTTAAAAGGGGGGGAAAAAAATTAAAAATTTAAAACTCTGGTAAATTCTTAAAGGAAAAATAAACTGCCAGAATATTAGTTATTATATGTGACTTCCCATTTGCAATTTTTATTTTAATAATCTTTATGGGGTCAAGGGAAGGGGTGTTATGTAAACCCCCCAAGTCATTTGTTGTCATACTGGGGGTATGACATTTTTATCTTTAAGGATCAGGAGGAAAGGGTTGTGTCCTCATTCTAAAGAAGCTAACGAGGCCCATGGGAACACAGCTCCGCTAACTCTCATTGCTATTTACGTTGGAGTCACCCTTAATTTCCTGATCTTAGCAAGGTTTGAAAAGAAAAACATCATTGATCAACAAAATTGTATCTGCACTCAGAGATAATATACACATTAGTACATATGAGAATTGGACACAGCACATAGCAAAACCACACACATTCATGTATATATAAAGATATTTTCTTACAGCATCTGATAAATAACTTTGTTGTTTCAGAGTACACCAAAGAGCTACAGGATACACAGGCTCTGGATAAATCTGGGTAAATATCTTTAGATATTTTTGTAGTTAATGCTAGTTAAATAAAACTGAGGTTAAAGAAAGAAGTAGTTTGCTGAGGGTTTGATCTTTCCTCTTTAGAAGGCAACTGAGCAGGATTTCTGGTTTGGAAGCACTAGCAGTAGGCTAGGCATGGATAAACCTTCCACCAAGGAAAGAGAAGATCTCACAGGGGAGCGAGAACAACCAAAAAAACTATGAAACTCAGTGAATAATGATTGATGAGAACAATCCTGTTTGGGCAGAAAAAGCTGGGGAGTGGGAGGAGATTGAGACCTGAAAATTGACCAAAAGTGAGAGATAACAGGTCTGAGGGGAGCTCATGACTGCAGGGACGAGAAGGGACGAGGCAGCAGGGACTGCTGGTTTGAAAGCTTTTAATAAAGAGCAGCACATCCAGGGAAGAACACCACAGCAAGAAAACACTCACTGCAGCCAAGGACAACCTGATGTTATACACACACGGTGGTTGAGCCTGCTTTACCCGATCTCCACAGCCTGGAAACAACAGCCTGTGTTATCAGCACTTTCACTCTGCCAGACATGTATCTTCATTCAACTTTTTGGGGGGGAAATTCACGCTAAGTCAAGGTACCACAAACCCAGGATTTCACTGTTTGGTGTAGTGATCCACTTATCTCATCACCTGAAGGATGATGTGGAGTAGGTAGGTGTGGAACAACAACAGCCTGGCCACAAAGGTGGGGTGGCTTTCGCTTTAGGTGGAAAACGTGACCAAAAATAAAGCCAATGTATACATCATAAAAGCATGAGTGAGCATCTTCTGGGCTCAAAAGACCCAAAGGCAGATCCACATGTCTAAATTGAGGTACGCACCACGTTTGCAGAGGTTTAGAATAACATAGGACGTTGCTGAAATACTTTAAAGGGCTCTGCAGTGCTTGAGCTGAATATCAATGGCATGACACAGCTGTGACCACAGGGACTTTTCCGGATGCTAATACAAGACTCTCTCTTTAAAAAAATAAAATAAAACAGAAGGCAGACAATATTTGGCAGGGATTCGTATGCTTGGAGATCACAAAATATCTATCATCAGTGCATAGACTTCAGAGAACGGTAAAAATTAAACAGAAGTATTTAGTAATGTTTGTCGCTTTAAAAATCATCTATTTAGATATTAGCATGAAAAATATATATATATACACAACATGAATGCATTACTGTGAGCCTAGGGTTTGGAGTTCAATATAATTTAATAACATGGTATTCTTTACACTAGGAGACTGTCAGAGAAATGGTTAAGCAAAACAGATCAATGCCTTTTATGAGGCCTGGGAATTTAATAAGCCACAGAATAAATATTTACAAGCTGCAGACAGGTGGAACAGGTTTGTAAAAAGACATAAAATGACTGTTGTAAGGTTCAAGAAACCTTGAAGCTTACTAACGGGTTGTACGAGATAAGTTCTTGGCATGCTTTCCTGCTGCTAAGTAAGGTCAACCGGGCTCCAGCCACGCAGAACTGGGATGACTGGTGATGTTCTCCTGAAGTAACACTGCCATCTAGATGTCACCTCCTTACCCACGCCTGCTGCCGCCGATCGCTTCTCATTTAGGAGATGCTGCCAATCCAATTAGCACATAACAAAAGCAGAGCGTGCCGTGCGCCTAAAACGTATCTGTAGCTGAAGGTCTGAGTCCAGCCTGAGGCGTGTGCCACTTCAGAGGGAAACCAGATTGACTTAAATTCCTCAGTCTGGGGGACCAAGCTGCAGTGGGTATCAGAGGGAAGCTTCAAGGCAATTACATCTGTGGACTGAATCCTGTTTTATACTAATTATACATGAGAAGAGATTAGTTGTTACTATGCAGCCACCATCAGAGAATCATTTTGGTTGGAAAAGACCTTTAAGATCAAGTCCGACTGCAATCCCAACACTGCCAAGTCCACCACAAAACCATGTCCCTAAGTGCCACATCTACCCATCTTTCAAATACCTCCAAGGAAGGTGACACCACCATTTCCCTGGGCAGCCAGTTCCAATACAACCCTTTTGGTGAAGACATTTTTCCAAATATCCAATCTAAACCTCTCCTGGCGCAACTTGAGGCCACTTCCTCTTGTCCTGTCACTTGTTACTTGAGAAGAGACCAACATCCACCTCTCTACACACTCCTCCTGCCCAAGCCTGCAGCCTGCATGGGGTTGTTGTGACCCAAGTGCAGGACTCAAGCACTTGGCCCTGTTGAAAATTACACAATGGGCCTCAGCCCATCTATCCAGCCTGTCCAAATCCCTTTGTACAGCCTTCCTACCCTTCAGCAGATCAACGCTCCTGCCCAGCTTGGTGTCATCTGCATTAGGGTGGTAGACCCCCACCTCAGCATACGTGCATAGAGACTGTGAGGTGCTGAGAGTATCGGTCTCAGCAACCTTTTTGTGAAGCAGGCAGGTACATCTGTGCCTGTGGCCCAGCTGGGGAACTGGGGGTCTATGGTTCAGCTTGTGAAAAAATACTCAGACAAAAAACCTCCTCTACAACCACGTGAGAATCAGATACCAACGCAGTTCTAAAGATCTGGGACCTGTTTGACTCACAGGGTCTGGACAAGAGCAGAGATTATATATACACCCACCTGTGAGCTGAAGCACCTGCCCACAGGACATTCCCACATTTACATAAGCTGGTGTGTTTTACTGGTGAGCTGCGAGTTTGGTGGATCCCGAGAAACTGCAGATTCAATTCAAGCCTGAGTTTTTAAGATTTCTTAGAGCCTCTGTAACACCACAGTTTTAACAACATGCTCTTCCAGAAGTAAACTGTTTTCATTCCAGGCATAAGCACACTCCCTAAATAGGCACAGATCTAGATCTAGATGGGAGCAGGAAAAGGTCACGTTGATTTTTTTTTTTATAGCCCTCACCCTTTATCTAAAGGGCACGTAAGATGACAAAGTAAACCACCAAGAACTTCTATTATGAAGCTCTGACACTGACTCTCTCAATGCATGTTTGCATTTTCTCACTTGTAATATGGAAATAGCATTTAACCTTTTAATGCCTACAAAACTAGCACTGCCTAGCAGAGGGAAAGGGGTGCTGGCCCATCCAGAGTCCCACACTGCTTGCATGCAGAAGATGGACTGGAAATGTGGCACCCTTTTCACACAACACTTTATTCACGTACATAAATAAAGAATGTAACTGGCTATCCTATTATATTTATTCACTGCAGCTCATAAAAGTAGGGCTGAACCAAAACAACTATGAAATAAGTCTGCTAGACTTTAGAAAGTTAGCTGGTCAAGCTCCAAATGTATGACTTGCCCTGCCCTAAGCCAGAAACAAAGTGTATTGATCAGCAAACCCCAGGCTTAGCTTGAGTGGGTGACGGGAAAATCAGCCTGGTACAGGTCTGATGCAGAAGTTAATTCAAAAGCATAACCGGGTAGGCAGGCTCTCCACAGAAAGCAAGATTATTCTCAGAGTCTGTTTAAAGGCATATCCCTTTGGATGCACAGCAGAGTTCAGAGTTGGAAAAAAGGTAGGAAACACAAAAGCACTGTTTCACTAATGTTGAAAAGTAAAAACCACAAAAAAAAAAAAGGGCCAATGATCTTTTACAGAGCCTGAGTTTTCAGTTCTTCACAGCACTGTTACAAAAATGAATGTTACAATAGTACAGCCACCACAAGTGAATTATTCAGGATTAGCAGCATCCTACAGAACCTGCTAATAACATCAGAGCTGCTGGACAAGGTGGAATAAACACACAGGACACCAGGAAACCAAAGAAACTATTGAATCTCTTTTTTTAGTGCCTGCAGCACAGTAAATAAAAAATAAATCCCCTGTTCCCCAGAAAAGGTCAGTCAGCTTAGCAATGACTTTTTTTTTTGGCATTCAGTAGAAAGAGCCCACGAAAGGACACGATCCCTTTAGAGAGCCGACGTGCCGTGTTTGTCCCCTCTGCTGCGAACGGGGCTCTGCCTCCCTCCTTCCAGCGCTGGGTTTATTGCTCAGCTGCGGCAGGAGCAGCCTCGCAGGCAGATTTCCTGCCAGTGTGGTCACACTCAATGTGGGAATGCTGGACCCAGACAATGAGTGTTTAATAAGAGCTTACAAGGTCAGTGTTTTGGGGTTTATTTATTTATTTATTTTAACTTGGACTTGTTTCATTTCTAATGCAGTAATTGATTACAGTTCAAGTCAAATGCGGTAAAAAATCAAATAAACCTACAAAAGCCCTTTCTGGGAAGTTACAAGGCATCAGAGTGCTCAAAAATTTAAAGAAATAATCCCCCTGTGTTTCTCAAGACAAACAAAAGGCTAGCCCAAGGGTTGCTGAAGAATTCAGGGCAAGGCAGAGCAGAGCAGGAGCGGCTCAGAGCTGTGTTGAAACAGAGAGCGGGTTGTCTACTCCTGACCAGCACTACCCCAGCCAGCTCACTGCTGTTCTCTCCCATCTGGTGGGACCACCTCCTGGTAGCAAGCACCTAAAGGACAGTTTTCCTGGAAGCTGTCTGTTTTCCAGAGAGGAAAAATGTGTGTTTTCCATATTTCAAGAGGTTAGAGAGAGAATTAACGATAGGGCAGGAATAGCATCCATCGTCTCCCAGCATTCACCAAGCTAAGTGCCATGCAGAATATCCCAAGCACCTCACTACATTAAGTGTGACAAACCTGTAAACTTCAGGGACAAAAGCAGATTTGATGGTTTACAGGGATTTTTCTCCAACATTCTGGATGGTTTCAGTGGGACTTCAAGGATTTTTCTCCTTATTTTGGGTTTGTGATAATTTCTCTCTCATTTTAATCACCTCCAGCAAAGTTATTTAAGCCTCTAGCTTCCTTCCCGCACGTAGAAGTATGAAATTATGCTGAACACAGCAAATATGCATCTTTTTCCACAGGTTTTAAAATCAAAAAGTTTCCCATAAAGAGCAAGGAAGTATCCGTAGAAATCTTGCTTTTTCTTTCTTGTGGTTATTTGAATGTATTCAGATATTTTAAGAATGCAGCTTCAGAGAGAGCTCATCTCTCAGGTTTCCCTGTCACCACCTCTTGTTTCAGCAAGTTCATATTTTTCATGCAAGTAAGTTCAGTGACCACTGTTAAATGAACTAAAGATTGCAATTCCCCGTGGGCAAACATCCACATCACTAAAGCCACTGCTCTGACCGGTATTGACCCACCAGCTGGAAACTCTGCACGTAAAAAAGAGTAATGCATTACAGAAATAAAAACATGGTCTGCCCAGAAAATGGTTAAAACCCCCACAATGTCAGGGCAGCGTAGAGGAGGCTGTACTTTTACCATCAAGATGCAACTCTTCTTTGGCTAAAGAAAAGGACAAAACCTCTAAAGCCAGCAGCTCCTAGGAAAACTGACTTCAAGTGACAAAAACATAATACAAGCGTGGAAAAATGTTGTATGAGATGGTACGTGCGTGGCAGGAGGATATTTTTTTCCATCACTTGATTTACTAGGTATGTTCTTTACCTTAATATCAAGGTAACTCCACTCAAGCTGGCAAGTTCCTACAAGTTGCCGATGCAAACCTCCCGACCCATGGCAAAGGTGTGCTTCCGTTTATGGCAACAAGGTTATTTTCTCAACTGCCTATCTGCATGATGAGATGTTTTCCTAATTTCCAACTCCCTTTTGGGTTGGTTTTTTTGCCAGTTTCTGCAGTGAGGTCAAGATCCTGTGACTGGTTACTGGGGGTTGGATTTGCAGACAGCGGTCCTACCAAACTTGGTGTGGTGCAGATGTTGGTGGGTTCACACAGCCAGTAAGGATTTAATTTATATACTCTTACCAAAGATTCAAATATTAGGTAAAGGTGAAACAAGGTAGAATAAACACCCAAACCAGAAGATTTCTTTGTGTAGAACCAGAACTGAAGCCAGTTAAGTTTATGTTTCTTTCATCATTTTCTCTTTTTTCAAGGACCACACAGAAAATTTTTGCTGGCATTCACCTACACACTCCACACCACTGAAACTACCTGCTGCTACCTCTCCTCAAATCAGGATTGCCTCATCTCCCACACTTCCAGGTGTTCCTTTGTACCATGACACCCACCTCTTTCACCAGCATTTTGTCATGGACTCGTGCACTTCCAGCAAAATGACACCTGGTGTGGGAAGCTTAGTAGATGCCCAAGATCTACCTTAATATTCATTTATCTCCAGCTAAAAATGTATCTCAAGTGCTGCTGTGGTGCAATCAGCATTCCCTTTGAGGGGTCCCCAACAAAGCCACTGCAGGTCATTTATTGGTTTCCTCAGAAGCCACTGGTGCCTCACAAACAGTTCCCACCCTGGAGCTCTCACATCACGAGCTGGCCATGCTCACACAAGAGATGGAGGGAAGGCACCAGCGTAACCCCACAGCCTCTCATCCTCAAAGGCAGGATCTCTGGGGAACCCCTGCCACTTGCCTGTGGGCTTCTCCCAGCCAATCCTTCCCTCCAGCTCTCCAGGGGATGCTCCATACCTGGGTGACTGGTATCTCGCCCTGAGGGTCACAGAGGTTTGCTGCTGCAGGGGCTACATGAGACAACACACACACACATTTGATACAACAGATTGTCATTGTACGAGACATTTTTGCTATACTCAAACCGCCAAATAACAGATGGTAATGACAAAACCTTGTGCAAAATGCAGAAATCAGCTGATGTGGTAAAAGCACTGGTCCATAACAGGACCCTGGATAATGAGACCATGAAGAGAGAGCGCTTGGCTCACCCCATCAGACCACATCATACTCAGTGCATCATTACACCTGACATTTCATCTAACCTGTTTAATACCTCAGCTGGCCACACTGCTCACGATCAATTTCTCTTATTATTAGGCATTTTTTCCCCTTAGTGTTTAATCCAAAATCTGTCTCGTGCTGGTCACTATAATGATTAAAACTCCACTGCTGTTGTAGCAGTGTCCTGGTTTCACTAGGGTAGAGCTAATCATCTTCTCAGTAGCTAGAACAGGGCTGTGTTCTGGTTTCAGCTGGGATTTGTTGTGAGCAGAACACTGACAACACACCGATGTTTTCAATTATCACTGGAAGATGAAGGACTTTCCGACCTCCCCATGTTTTGCTGGTCTGCAGGTGCAAAGGACTGGGGGGGGGGGAATAGTAAAATTAGCAAACCCAAATTAGCATTCGAATATGCCAATGGGATATTCCATATGATATCCATATGTCATGTTCAGTATGTTAATGAGGGCGGGCTGGAAAGCTCTGGGGATGTCTCAGGCTCTCTCTCTTCCAGGTATGCAGTTTTGGGGTTGTCTGTGCTCTGGGATCGTTTGTTGGGGACTGGGCTGGGCATTGGTCAGTGCGTGGTGAGCAATTACACTGTGCATCACTCCTTTGTATATTCCACTGCTAGCATTAACATCATTATTATTATTTTAATTTAAATTCTATTTCAATTATTAAATTGGTTTTATCTCAACCCACGAGTTCTCACACTTTTACCCTTCTGATCCTCGAAGGGGAGAGGGAGTGAGCGGCTGTTTGGTGTTTGGCTGCCAGCCAGGCTAAAACCACCACAAGCAGGAACACCAATTCCTTTGTCCTACTGTACGTATAGTTTAGAGATTAGGATGCTGTGCCTACCTAATGCTCCCTTCTGCTTTCAAATAACCCAGGGTTTTTGTCCTAGGTTGTGACTCAGGGCTGTATTGCATTGCTTGATACAGAGATACTGCCTCCTAAACCAAAACAGGGCTATATAAATAATTCAGTATGAACAAAGTGCCCTGAAATCTATTGTACATTAGTTACCTCCATTTGGGGAAAAAAAAATTTAAAAAAATCTGCAGAACACCACTTTGCAAGCTGGGAAACACATGTCATGATCTGCCCAGCTTAACACAGAAACTTCCAAAGAATTACATGGTCTGAATGAAAAATTAATCGATTTTTCTTAGCATGAAAACCCTTTAGATTTAACAGAGCTTTCCTTTTTCATTATCTAGAGGAACTCACGAGCTAGACAAGGGCTCTCTCAATTCTGCATTAATGTGGCACTCCAGTCCTCCATCCTCCCTGGTAAAAATGGATTGGGAGTAGGAAATGAGGAATGGGAAAACAATTTACTACAAGAGGTGACACCAAACTGCTGTCCGAGGATCCTGCCGAGAAGCAAGAAAGGTTTCTCCTTCTACTCAGTCTTTCATGGATTCCCCACTCAAAATCATTTTCTTATCTACAGAACATGGAATAGGTACTAGGAGAGAAGGAGAAGCCTCTGGCATGCAGAGTTTCTGCATAAAATCTGAGATACCTCACGGGAGAGAAGCCTTCTTGGAAGGCTCTCACTCCCAGCCTCTCACCCTCGTGTGAGAACATAACATGTCTGTGGCTGGACAGACCTGCTCAATAATTCATTCTTGTCCAAGTCAGCAAGGCACAAGTATTCTAGATTAGTTCTAAACTGAGTAGAATTAAAATTCAGTATCATTTATATTTTAATCTACACAAGTTTTTACGGTCTTGAAAGGAGATAGAAGACATCAAACCACACAGACAAGAACATCAGAAGAAACTATGCTGCAGAAACCAAAAGTTATTTGCCCTCTCTTGTGGTAAGGAAAGATTATTTACATTCAGTATTTCAACTGCTGAGGGTGTTGATAGAGAGAGTCAATAATTCAGATCATCTTCAACAGTGTGTAGAAGTCATGGCTTGTTGATGTCCTCCTTATACTGACAGTATTAGTTTCCATTTTCCAGTGGTCAGCTAATGTTGCTTTCTGATGCAACTTTCTCACTGATGATATGAGCTGTTAACCAGCAAGGCAGCCAAAATTGAATTGTTTCCATGATAAATCCCACCCACATCTGAGATCACACATCACAGCTGGAACCATGATTTTATAACTACTAAAGAGCAGAGACAGCCAAAATGGTGACAAGTTCAGCAGTGTGGTCTCTGTTCTCACAGCAGTATCTGTGCCGAGCCCCAGGCTGCGCAGTGCCACCAGAGAGATGCTCCGGATGAGCTGGCCCTGCCAAGGAGCACAGCTGCTTTAACAGAGCTTCTCCACCACCTTCGTGGGATTAGGGGATAATCCTTTTCCTCAGGGGTCACAGTTCATTTTTTCCATCACAGATGCACTACTGTCAGTCTAAGATGCTGGATCTAAGAACTGCCTCCATCACAGAGCCCACGAGAGTGGACGAAGCACGTACCAGAAATGATAACAGCCCCCAAAACAAAGCTATAATCTAAATTATAGTTTATATCGAGCCATATCACCTTCCTGGCAGTTTGGTTTAACAGCCCCCACGCTTGCAGAACCTCTGCTGAATTGGTAGGATTGGCTGCAGCTGTTTCAATTGACCCCAAAAGACTGAAGAAATAAATCCCATTTGGTTCACTGCAAATCCACACAGATGGAAAGCTGCAGTCCTTATCAACAAGGGGTTTTCCCCAAGATGAACAGGAGTTAAAGCTCATAGATAGAAACAGAAATGAGAGCAGGGGGAAGAAAGGAAAGATTTGGTAACCCTGGGGTGGAAGCTGTCCAGGAGTTTAAGCAACATTACCAGATCTACAAAAGTAAGAGTAGTCTTTAAAATGTGCTCTGGCTAACTTTTCCTCAAATTTTGGCCTCAACTAGGCAGGGACATTCTGGTCCACTGATCCTGCAGGGTACGGTGGGATCCTACAGGTTACCTGAGAAAACAAACACCCTGCAGCCTCTCAAGATGTGCTTCTCCAAGAGAATTGGGGTTTTTTCCCCCCCCCCACACATAGAAAGGAGGGGGCACAGAGACCATACTCATCATCCCTCCTTCTAGTATAACAGCAACTCAGATAGAAGCTAGAGGACTTCGCACAGTCTTCCATGTTCCTATGATCATCCTCACTATGCTATTATTATCCTTCCAAACAATTCTAATAATGTTCTTAATAATTTCAAATTACCACCCTCTCTGCAACAGCTCCTACTGCAGCATTACTCCTACAGCTATCTTGCTTCTCCCTTTCCTTCCATACCAAACGTCTAACCCAGCACTGCCCCAAGCCCTCTTCATTTTCTCTCCTGACAGAGGCATAGTACCAGAATTATCTGAAGAAAAACCAAGAGTGATGTCTTACGATGTTAATAAGGATGATTTGGCAGTGAATGTTACTCACTCTTAAGTCAGACCACAACAGGTTTTGTCATAGGATGTCAGGAATCCAGATTGCTACCCAATGCCAAAAAACATCTTAGAGGTTTTTCTCTCCCTCTCAAGGTGGTCTGTCTTTGTAGCTAACTCCATCTGCGTGTCCCACACCACCACAGCACTGAATTTGCAAGCTGCTAACCCCCACATAGGGAGCAGGCAGCGAGGAAGCTGCCTCTCCTTCCAGATACATAAGAACAAGGAGAATCCATGTCCTTGGCCAGGTATCTGCTTTCTCCAATCCTTTTTAAAATTTTAAGACAAATGTCAGTCTGCATCTATTACTAAACACCAGGAAAAAAATGAATGGCTTCTGCTACACATTAGCCTGATTATAAACCACAGGCTGCTAGTGATGGTGACTCATTGCCTTGAAATGATTGTCTAGGAAAGCCAGACACCGGGGTTACTCTCTGACACCGAGCACCACACTTGCTCATGTTCCTTCCCACTAAAGCACCCCCAGGCCCAGCTGAACACAGGATTTCTCAGGCACCCCATCCACACCCCAAAACCCAGCACCCTCAGCTAAGAGGTTCTTTGGAAATGTACACTGCCTTACAAGGTGCTGGGACATTTAACAGCAAGGAGGAACGCAGAGGACAGAGCGTGTCAGATAGATGTCTTGGAGGTGGGACACGGGAAAGGAGTTCTCTTCTGAGAGTAGGCAGCAAAACTCCTGGCACTTGTCACCAAAATCAACTCCTGCCAGGATGCTGGGGAGGATCCTCTTTTGTCTTCTTGTTCCGAAGAGTCTCTAAGGAGCTATGCCCAAACTTTACCAAACACCTCAGCGCCTGGGACACCTTCTGTCTCCATCTCTCCCTTTTTCCCCCTCTCACACACATGCACAGATTTACGAGTACGGGTCCCCTGTGCCAAGATAAACTCCCATCTCCATTTGCTTCCCCTGAGCATGTACCTCCTTGTTCCTCTGACACTGACCTCACCTC
Organism: Antrostomus carolinensis; assembly: GCF_000700745.2. Lineage (NCBI taxonomy): Eukaryota > Metazoa > Chordata > Aves > Caprimulgiformes > Caprimulgidae > Antrostomus > Antrostomus carolinensis. The sequence goes on along the minus strand of NW_010290495.1, from coordinate 15,729 downwards.
AAAAAAAAAAAAAAACAACCCAATTTAAAAAAGGAGAAAGCACACTTATAGAAATGTCCCACACAAAAGATACCCCCAGGGGCTGCAAGCTATAAATCTATCTGCAGAGGGAGGCAGCTCCCCTCCCAGACTGTTGTTCCCTGGACAGGCAGTGCAACCTGTGCCTATCCCATCTTCACAGGTCTCCTCTCCAGCTCCCACAGCCAGAGCAAACACCTGGAACAGGTCCTTCCTTCTTGCAAAGAGCCCTGAGCTACTCTGCAAAAGGACATCAGCCTCTGTTTTGAAAAGATGAGACCACAAAGGCAACATCAGTTACAGCCAAGCCATGTGATGGTTATTATCTCTTTTAAAGGCTAGTCTTTATTCTAAATTAATGTTTGCTTCTGCCCAGGAAGTGCCAGATCTTCTCCCCACCTCTGAACAAGGCCCAGCTCTAACCTCTGCCATTGCAACAGACGTTGGGCAGACAGAGACCGTACACAGCAGCACTCACTTCCCAAGGTCGTTTTCCTCAGTGCTGTTTTCAAAGTGCTGTTGTAACACTGAACAACTTCCACACACAAACACAGGAGCAGAGCGCGCTTGGGAACTCACAGGAGTCATTCATCAAGCACACGGGTGACACAGAAACAAGCCTCCTTAGTATTGTCCTTATATATTTTACATCTCTCTATGTTTTTAAGAGGCCCCGCTCCTTCTCACTGAGTCATAAACAGAAGTTGCTTTCTGTACAAACTCCAGACCCACTCTACATAAGCTCCTTACCACTCATAAACACAGAAAAAACCAACTCGGGGAACATTTCCTCCACCAGTGCCCCGGAATAAAACTGACAGGAGTACTTTACCCAGTTATTCCAGCAGCTCCTATCCACTTCTTCCAGCAGACAAAGAGCTTCAGACACTTCAGTTCAACCCAAGCACCTCCAATTCCTCTCTCTCCTGCTAAAAGCAGCCCAGCAGCTCCTCTCTCTTCAAATCCCCTTCCTGCTAATGAGCATCACCTGAAGGATGATGCCACAACCAAGCAGCACCTGCAAGCAATCCATCGGCACCAAAGTAAAAACAAGGGAATATTCTGACCCGTTTTTGGGCTGCTGCATATATAATACACCCCAAAAGATTTCCAGACAATTTTTACAATATTTGGAGTGTATTATATACTTCTAATCCCTTGAACCAAGTGATTAAAAAAGCAATCCTCAAAATAAATGAAGTTAGATTATCCCAGCACCCACAGTCACCGAGTTGGAAAATAAGAGCCATTTTGACTAAAAGCTCAGAATTAAAATAAATAAAAGACAACCCCAAAGTCCACAACACTTTAATTATTTCACGGCTATCCCATGACTTTGTTTTCTTTTTACTTTAAAGGCTTAGATCCTGTTGTTTATTTCTCTAATGGCTGCAGGCCTCAACAACTGATTACGCAACAGGCGTTTTAAGAAGCCAACCTAGAGTTTGAGGGGAGCCTGCGACAGAACATGCGGGTACCCTGGGTGGCTGAAAGCCAGCGCTTGTCAAGGGACTTGCTGACATCAGGATGTCCCCTCATGCAGAGAGCAGCTTGGACAAGCGGGGTTCCTTTCAAGACCTCAAGCAATTCAGATGTTGATCCCATCAAGTTCCCATATGTCAGAAGCAACACACCATTTAATTTTGTCTCTGTGCCACAAAGTCACTCT
>NW_010290495.1:0-14021 GCF_000700745.2 Antrostomus carolinensis | reverse complement strand
CTCTTCCCTCTCAGCAATGATTCCCACCACCCTTTTAACCCCTAATCCCTCATTCTCCTGGATAAGGAGCCATGAGGAGTGTTAAATATGTACAGAGAGAGAAAGAAATTGAACCAGCACAAGAATTGAACCCCAGCAACTGGGAAGCTTTTTGGAAGGTCATGTGAGCTTGTGTGTGGGTCAAAGCACAGTATGGGAAACGCTTCAAATATTTGCTTAAAAAAATACAGTTTAAATGAAGTACCAATTCTGCGTGTCTGCTGTTGAAATTTTACTTTAAAGGAAAGAGCACTCGCAAAGGACTCCAAATTGAGCTCAGCTCTTCAGCAAATGTTTCTCCCTTGGTTTGTCACCAGGTCAGACAAGAAATTACCCCTCTGAGAACCACTTTGATTCAGAGAAATCTCAAATGGACTCTGCGGGTGCCCTCGGTGAACTTTCTGGCTGGGCTGTACTCCCCACAGGGCTCAGCTCTTCCTCCAGAGCGGCTTTCGGACCGGCACCCTGTTCTTCTGCTTCTCTCTCCCAGCCTCTCCCTTCTTGCAAAGTCAATGTTGCTCGTTCTTTCAGGTCCTTCCTTGGAGTTATTTCCAATTCTTCAGAGAATATTTTGCAGACTGACCCAGTCTCTTCGGCATTCTTTTGACATTGCCCCTCTTCTTCAGGAAGCTTTTCTTTGGCTTTTTCCCATTGCACAAGGACTTTCTCCTTAAAGTTCCCTTGCTTTCCAATACACTCTTCCTCAGATTTCTCCAGGGCTTTCTGAGCCCTCTCCTGTTCCTCCAGGGCTTTCTTCTGAGCTTTCTCTTGCTCGCAGAGGAGCTCTTTCTGAGCCCTCTCGAGTTCTTCTAGGGCCTTTTTTTTTGCTTTCTCCCGTTCTTCCAAGATTCTATTAGCTTTGTTTTGCTGATTCTTAGCCTTCTCCTGCTCCTCTAAGACTTGTTGCTGTGTCTTTGCAAGTTCTTTCAGGATTTCCCGTGCTCTCTCTTGTTCTCTGACAGCCCTTATTTGAGCTCTCACCTGCTCCTCCACGGCTTTTCTTTGCAATAGCTGCAGTTCCTCTATAGCTTTCTGAGCTCTCTTCTGTTCTAATGTGGCCCTCAGAACTCTCACTTGCTCTTGAAGGACTTTTCTAGAAGCTTTCTCCAGTTCCTGCAGAGAATTTTTCTGAGCCATCTCCAATTCTTCCAGGGCCTTTTTCTGAGCTCTTGCTAGCTTCTCTAGGGCTTTTCCTCCCAGAGGTTTCTTCTGAGCTCTCTCACATTCTTCCTTGGCTTTCTTCCGGTTTTTTATTAGTCCCACCAAAGCATGCTGTTGAGCTATCTTCAGCTCCTGAAGAGTCTTCAACTGGTTTTGCTCTTCTTCTTCCAAAAACTTATTCTGTGCATCCTCCTGTTGGTCTAGAACTTTCCTTGGTGTTTTCTCCTCTTCCTTGAGCCCCATCAGTTGAGTTTTAAACTGTTGTAACAACTCCATCTGCAAAGCAATAAACTGTTGCTCAAGTTCCAGGTACCACCCTGCCTCCTGCAATGGTTTTTGTTCCAGATGCTCTTGTTGCTCTGTCTCCTCCTGTGGTGTGTTCTGTGCAGCTAAAATCATCTGCTCAGCTTGTATCTGTTCTTTCTTCATCGCCTCTTCCCAAGATTCATCCTTCTCCTGAGAGCTGTCTTGTTCCTCCAGGGCTTCTTTCTTAATTCTTTCCTTATATTTGGGGGCTCTGTTAGTTCTTAATCCTGCTTCCTTTGGTTCCTTCTTCATCCTCTCTACTACACCCGCAACATCAGTTTCCCTTTGCTTTCTTTCCTGGATTCTTCTCCGAACTTCTGTTAGCATAGAACCGGTGTCTTCATTCCCACCCAGCTGGCAGGCCAGTTCAAGGTCTCTGGCAGCCTTGTGCCAGTGACCCAGGAGCTGGAATGCCTTCCCTCGCCAGTGGTAGGGCTGTGGAGAGTCAGGATTGATTTTGATTGCTTTGTCACAGTCCCTTATGGCAGCTATTGGTTTCCGCAACCTCAGGTAGACACTGGCTCGGCTGACATACAGGACTGCAAGTTCTGGGCAGAACCTGATGGCATCAGTGAACAACTCAACAGCTTTGTGAAGTTCACCTGCTCTCAGTGCATGAAAGGCTTCCCTTTCCTTTTCAATGGCCTGTTTCATCATCTTGTTAGCTGTCTTCAAGTTGTCATCTCCCATTTTCTGAAGATCTTCATCCTTCTCAGTCAATCTGTCATTGTCAGAATTGAGTTCACTGTCCTTGCTCTTTGGCTCCACACTGGGCATTTCCTCTCCTTCAGTTCTACATGGAACTTCCATGTAAAACTTGTTCTCTTCTACTGGATATTGCTTTTGCTCTTCAGATTCCTTAGAACAGTCACTATCAGGTTCCTGTGAGGTCCAAAGGTAAACCTGTTCATGCTGCTGGGCATTCTGAGGCTGCACTTTTTCCTTTTCTTGAGAAGCCAGAAGCTGATCCCTCTCTTCTTCTGACATGGATTCCCCCACCCTTGGCAATGCATCCAGTGGTTGTTCTGTGTTTTGTTTCTCCTCATACATTTTTTGGTGCCTGGCGGTTGTCTGGACTCCTCTGTGAACCTCCTTCAGCATGTCATTGGTATCTTCACCATAATCCATCTGGCAGGCCAGTGCAAAGTCCTTGTCAAACTGCTGCCAGTGACCCAGGAGATGAAACGCTTTCCCTCTCTGCTCGTATGGCTGTGCAGAATTCGGGTCCATCTTTATGGCTTTGTCGCAGCCTCTGATGGCAGCACGTGGCTTTTGCAACTGCACAAAGACATTGGCTCGGTTGGCACACAAAGCACTAAGCCGTGGGTTCGGTGTGATAACAAGCTGAGAAGCTTTCTGAAATTCACCTCTTCCCACCCCAGGAAAAGCTGCCTTTTTCTTTTCAGCAGCCTCCTTCACCATATTGCTGGTTACCTCCAAATTCTCATCTCCTGCCTCTGGAGGCTTATCCTCTCCTGACTCATTTGCCCCTTTGCTATCTTGTCTCCAACTCACTTTCATCCCTCCCCAGCTCTTCACTGGCCTCCTCCTCCCTCTGAAACTTTGCCTGAGCCTCAGAATCTCATTAACAAGCCAAGGAAATGTTATGGGGCAGCCTCTTTTAAAAGCCCCAAAAGCTGGAGGGCTTTTCCTTGGCATTTCTAGGCCTGTGCTGAACTGGGATTGAGTTTAATAGCTTTGTCACAGTCACTAATGGCCATAGTTTGCTCTTGCAGCTGTAAAAAGACACTGGTTCTGTTGATGTGTGAGCTAGGAAGGTATGGATTCAGCTTGATGACACTGGTCAGCTTATCAACTGCTTTCTGATTTTCATCTTTAGCTAGAAAATCAAAGGCCTGTCTTGTTTTTTTCAATAATCTGCTTCATCACCTACTCTGATAGCCCTAAATTTTGTTCTGTTTTTTTTTTTTTTTTTAATGTGGACTATCTGCTTGTGGATCAGTTGTCTTCTCTTTACCGTTTTCCAAAACATCTTCTAGAAACTTTCCTACTACTGTAACTAGTTCCTTGGCATCTGTGCTGCACTCTTGGTACTTCCTATGGATTTGCAGAGAAAGCAGTGATCCTCAGAATTTTGAAAAGATGGGTCTAATTTTGCCAGTATTTTCCTTGAAGTCATGGTGCTTAGATCCCAGAAGGATGATATTACCCAGAATTTGTTGTCACTGAAAGTAGAGGAAGAAAGATAAGATGAAAACAAGCTTACCCTCTTCTTCCTTCCATTGTCTTGTGCTGGACCTAATTAAGTGGTTACGGCCAGCTGCACAGTCCCAGTGACTTCAAGAACTAGAATAGAATTTGTCACTTCATCTATTGTGTCATCACTGGAGTCCTGAGATGGCTTCTTAAAGCTGTATCACACAGGAAGAGGGGTCCCTGTAACATTTATTCTTCAGTTTATTGCACACCTTATGCATCAGAGGTCTGTGTGTGCAGAAGTGTGTGTGCACGCCTGTTACACAGAGCAGACACAGGACTGGAGAGTCTGCGTATTTGGTTTACATTTAAATAAAAACGTATTTTATAAGCCACAACCAAGATGAAGGCAATAACAGTTGGATAAGAATTTTGTGTTTAGACTTGCTTTGGTCAAATATTTTTCCTTACAAATGAAAAATGAAAACTAAACACTTTGTCCTGACAATAGCACATGCCTACGAGTATGAAGACAAAAAAACCAACAAACTGTGCAGGCCAGTTGCATGGGGTATCCTTTGCTAAGATGTTTTCCAAAATTTTGTAAAACTCACTTTTTCTAAAATTTACACATTTGCTTCTCAGGAACATCTTTACAGCTGGAGGGTCAATTTAGCTGCATCCAGAAGAGCCAAGAAATCTTCTTGACACACAGGAAAATCTTTGACTTATAGAAAAGACTCTCAAGCTGAGTCCTTGAACATCCTTCCTTAACTTTCATACTAATTTGGTGCTGATGAGCCTCCTCTTCAGTTGGAGCCCCTGGTTGATATTTGTTCTTTGCGTGGATTTGGCTCTAAGGCATCCAATGGGTTCCATTAGGCTGGGCTGGCACTGTATAGTGCTAAAGGCAGGCAGCTACTCTGCTCTCATGTGGTTCACAAAGTCTTTAATACTCCTTTTTAGATAAAAAGTTTGTTGTTCATTTTGTTTTTTGTTTTTTTTTCTCCACTGTTCCTAAAAACCACCTGTTTCCTCCCATCGATTGCAGTACCTTACTACCTTGTCCATGCTATGAACACACAGGTCTCAGCCATTGTTTCTTTCCTTTCACCTTTGCTTCAGATCTTCTTGGTGTGCTTCATCCCTCTGCTGAAACACCAAGTTCTGGAATCCTATTTCTTAACCCACGTTTTCCTTCACACACCACTGTTTTGCATATTGAGTCCATATCTCGTACAGGCTTGAAAAGAACACATGGACTCGAGGCTACATTGCTTTTGTGTATTTCAGTCCTTGAACCACTCTTCCCAATTCTGCTAACAAGTCAACTTAGAATTGTTTGCACGGTCTCTGCGATATTGATCAGCTTATGGATAGCAAAAACTAGCAAACCCAGAGCAAAAATGAACAGCCCGTGTAGGTTCAAACATGAACGCTGCTGCAACAGAGATGTGGTTAACCTGCCACATCTGCAGAACCCAAACACTGCACGGTTAACCTAAATAAACTAAACCAACTCTTTCCTATGTCTCTTCTGCTGAAAAAAGCAGCCTGTGGCTGTCGCTGTTTCGAGGATAACAATGCCATCTAGTGGGGGAAAAGGCTCAACATCCTATTTATGTTCTCTTGCAGGTACAGAACAGAACATTTTAGATTAATCTATTGAAATGGTTGCAGGAAAAGTGCACTACAGGAAATAAAATGCCTTCTTATTATGCCATTTTTTAAAAAAGATAAAGTTAACAGATTTTTTTTCAGGAACACTTGAATACTCATTTATATAGCAATATTTTATTACACCTTCTAGACTATTATACCTATATATTTAAAATATAATGTAAATAGATTTTTTTCTTATGGAATATTTTTCAAGAAACACTAAATTTTTCACTGCTTTGCCTTTAAAAAGCTATCTGACTACTGATTACAGAACCAACTGTCCAGATAAAATCAAGTTTCCAAGTTGATTTTGCTTCTGTTGTTTTGTTGACTCCAAGAAAGGCTGGCAGACACTTTGTCTGCTTTTTAAGTACTTTCTTTTAATCCATATGTTACGATCACGCACTGAGAAATCTAAGAAAATATGAAATACAAGTTTATGTATGCATACAGTTACTTGTTAATAAATCAATAAACCCCTTTGAACTCGATTTAAAACATGTGAGTTGACCAGTTTTTCCCTGAGGCAGCAATACCCTGGTTCACCTCAGCAGATCTGTGAAGCTCATTTGGACACTTGACTCTTCCCACACAAGGGCCGATGCATCTTCTCAGATGTATGAATGGCTCTGGGTGTTAGGACACCTTCAAGTTCGTTGTTCCAACATCTACACCCTATGATACTTAGGCTCCATGAAAGCAGTGGGTACCCAGCAACACCTGAAATAAACTCCTGGCAAATACATATATATTTGTCACTCAAGACTTGCTCTTTTAGTTTGACAAACTGTAAGAAGGATGCCCTGGCAGAATTATGACTTCACAACTCACAGCTGTTATTTATGCTCCAGAAAATGTCACCAACATCTGCTACCGTACCTAAACGAAGTACTGCAATGCAATTTTAAGCTCAGATGTAAACAAACAAAAATTGTCTCCAAACAATGGCATAAAAGGCAATAAAGCTGAAATAACCCTGAGTATTTTAAAATCTAAAAGGGTATTAATCAGTTCATTTTTTACAGGATGAGATGCATATGAAAACGGAAAACTTCAGTTGTCCAAATGTCCAAATTTTTATGTGCCTGTCTGAATAAATTCAAGGTTTTTAAGTGTTTGTCTTTTTTGTTTGCTCCTATACCACGTGGGAATTCCTGGTCAATCTCTTAGAAGTAAACCTTACTAGCACAGGCAACAATGAGAACTTTCCCCAAATGTTCAGTTTTATTCACATAACCCAAAGGCGTGGGCTGGTGCCAGAGAAGCCAGGGTCCAGAGGTCAGTGGCCACCAGAATAGCTCTGTTCTCCCTGGAGTCATGCGAACACTGAGTTGCATAGGATGGAGGTGGTGCCAAACGTCATCTTTCAGTAAAGAAGTTCTTCCTCATATCCAATCTAAACTTCCCTTGGCGTAACTAGAGGCCATTTCCTCTTGTCCTACCAAGGAGGCTAAAGGAACGGTTGCAGAAAGGTCGCTTGTAAGTGAGCTGGGCTCGGACAGGTATGAGCATGGTGTGTTTGTGCCTGGCATGGGTAAAAACGTCACAAGACTATGTATAGCTTCTTTAGCCCAGAAAAATCTCTCAGGCAGGGTTTATCAGTAACACTGTTATATTACATATGGATTAATATTTTACAGTATTAGGTTCTTATATATTTCTATGCAAGAAGAGTGAAATAATAAATTCAACAAATAACTCCAAAGATGAGGACAATAACGCCTTGTGATATCAATTTCACAGCTTAACTCAGCATTAGGTTCTAATCGGGATTACAGCTTTTACAGGCCCAGTGCAGGCATCTTAACTCCAGCCACATAAATCCAGAACAACAAAAAATAACGACTTAGAGTGATGAAATACACATGAGATCAAGTTTTCTGTTGCAGGTAACAAGGAAAAGTGCTGTTGACTACACTTGAAAATTGTAATGTTATAAATGCCAGCACCAAACAGCTGCCAGGCATTTTAAAAATGAATTTTATACAGGTATGCCACATTTCATTCAGATGATGCACCATGAATTTGCCAGAGGCGAGATACGCAATCCAGGTAACAGCAGCACAGGGATAGCATTGTGTCCACACACTAAGACAGATGCAAAGTTCAAAGTGCAATTTGCAGATAATCATTTGGGCAAGATTATTTCATACTTGACAAATTTAGCTAACAATTTCAAAAAGGTGCTCATTAAAAAATGCCTGGGGCTGTCACTTGCTGCAAAAAATTGCAGAGATGCTGCCACTGAAATGTTTCCATCTCATTATTAAATTAAATAAAGTGTTTGGACTGGTTCAAGAGTTGAAGAACAGACACAAACTTGCCCTTAGTGTTAGCAAAACTAATTTTTTAAATTTCCTAAATCTGATTACTCCAACATTTTTGATAGCTTTACAACAACTAACTCCATGATTAAGAGGAAGTGACATCTGGGTAACAAAGGTACCAAAAAGTGTTAGCTCATCAGGTATTTATTTTTTAAACCAACACCATCTTGTTCTTTTCTCCAATGATGCAAGTAATTGATTTTTCTCTTACTAGGAAAGGAAATGAGAGAAATGAGATTTACAAATATTTCATTGTCTGCTGCAACTGCAACTGTTATTGATGGGGCTAAGGAACTAGTGGCAATTTTGTGCTGGAAAACTGCTGGATACTGCTGTACCAGTTAAACAGAAGATTCCCCAAATCCTTTTCACCAATAAAGACTTGGAGCGTTACCGTTGGCGAGATAAATAAGCAGAGTAATGAAGATTTGTGAAGGGAGAAAGGAGGAAAAGGGGGATATTTAAAAATATCTTCAAAAGAGTAGAAAGGCACATTAAAAAAAAAAAAAAAGAAACTTTGCAATTCTAGTTTTTTGAAGTTCAAGAAGGATCCTCATCCCTGTAAAACCTTCCAGAGCTGATTTTCAGTTCTGACATACCCAAACTCTTCTGGATTCTGTTATGCCCAAGTTATTACATACTTAGAGTATGTTTCCAAGGCGCCCTTTGTGAAAGCAGATGCTGCTAGCGTGCCCGAAGCAGCTCCTGTGCAAAGCAGTGACACGTCTGCTCAGGCACAGGCACCTGGCAAAATTCAGGAGACCTCAACAGTATTACGAAATGTGAGCCCATAAAAGCTTAATCTGAGCCAAAGGCAAATGTCCTACTGAATCTAAAAGCAGGAACAACGACAGGCAGCCAAACAACTTTATATACATCAGTGGGAAAAGAGATGTTAAAAACCCCAGGGGCAAGTGAGTTACTGCTTTTTTTCAGTGGTAAGAAGGTTTTTTTCTGCCTGTTCATCTCTATCCTTTCCTCTGCCCTGCCCACCAGATGGTTCTCTCTCTCATAAAGCAGTGGCTCACCACTTCTTTCATATTTTTACAGTTTTACAACAGGCAAAAGCTGAAGAAACACCTTTTACCTCCAAAGAAAGAGATGGCATTGCAGCCCACGCTACTAGCCAGCTGGGATTTTCAACCTCATCAGAGATGACATATCATGAAACGGGTTTTATATCAAGATGCATATCGTGACAGCATTACCAGGATGGAACAGACATCCTGAGCAGTTACTCCCAAGCCACAAACCGAGTAGAAAGTGTATTGAAACATCACAGAAAGAAAATACAATTTTAGTTTACTACACTTGTAAAACACCAAAAAGGGTATGTTTCATGAACTGAAATAAGTGCAGGTTTGCCAAAAGAAAGTAAAACAGGATCTCATCATGAAAGTGGGACTTTTCATTAATGTTTTGACACCACAGCCATGCAAGGATGAACTGCTTGTTCAGGGTTACTGAACACACAGGTTGCTCTGTCATCTTGGCTGGAAGCAGACAGGGGCCATGTTCAATACACTTGAAAAGATGCTTTGCTTGCACTTTTTTGCAGCTATTTCTGTATCCACTGTATGATTGAGTCTTATCTATAATACATGAAACCACTGCATAGTTTTGAAAGCCATTTTTAAATGTCTGAACACACACAAAGCACCTGGAATATGTTTCTACTGATATAAAATGTTTTTCTGCTACAAAAAGAAAACCATCATTTCATTTTTAATCAAACTTTTCCCTAGGAGAAAAAAAAAATCAGCTTAAGGTTAAGAATATTTCCAATTTTACTCTGGGTTTTTTTTCTTTAATCTGAAGTGGTAATTAGCATTTATTTCCACATCTACTGTATGTTATTTTGAAAGACTGATTTGTTTCTTATTGTACATAAAAATCTTCAGGTGAAAACTGCAAAGGCAGGGACAAGGCCTGTATCATCAGCTGCTATTTACCAGAGCAAGACTTGCAGGAACCATTTTCTGGCTCATTGTTTATCAAAGTTTTTTTTTTTAATATATATTACCTTATTTTTGTTGTATGAGCACAGAAATGGTGGGAGAACGATATTAACTGGCAAAAAAACCCAAACTGTGATCTTGAAAAGTGGCACACCTCAAAGAAAGAATTGAGAAGTGCTAAAAATAAGAGAAATCACAGCAATTTGTGACAACTGTGCTAAAACAAACCAAACCATTACAAGCATTGCATCAGGGAAACTGTAAGTATTTCATTTTTCTTTACCTCTCAGAACTGACCAGCTGACAGAGGCACATCTATTCCTCTCGTAACTTCCCTGTATTGCTTTTACTACCTAGAAACCTTATCTTCAGACCTTTTTAGTCAGAGGTTTAATTTAGTGATGCCATTTTAGTATCCTGCCTTTGTTTCTCTCATATTGTGTCTATTATTATACAGACACAAATCTTCCAAGTGTTCTCACTCTTCAGGTCTTTCAAATGAAATGGGACACAGACTTCGTTTAAAAGGTCATCGTTAAAATTATACACAATAAATCCAACACTGGTAGAAATCCATTTTAGCAGCATTTCTCTCTGATCCCCACATTTCATCTCCATTGAATATTAAGCAGCACAAATCAAAGGATGGGGCTTGTTGACTGCTGCAGACTAGCGACGTTCCCTTTCACAACCACGGCATTAAAGCCTGATCTAGTGGCATTTCTATAATTAATGAGGCTAACGCAAAGACACAGACCACAAACACTTCATCATTTCCTTCCAAACCCCAAATCTGAGCTATCATTTCCTTCCTAATATTAATTCCTCATTTACGTTCTTCCCCTGCATCTGTACAGCTACTGAGGAGGGAAATAATCTTTCTTCCCATCGTAAATCATGCAGATGTGCTTATCAAGTCCAAACAGGGACTCGGGATCGTTTAGGAGAATGAAAAGCTAAAAATAATTTTTAATTGTCAGAAGCACATAGATATTCCAAAGGTTTCTCAAGATATAAATTAATCAAACATATTTATGGTAATGTAAAATTAAGAAATAAAAGGTCCCATATATCTTAGCAATTTCTAAAGACTGAATTTTATAGTCATTTAGTCATCCAACACCACCGACTGTCAAGTGATGGATCATTAGGACAACTTCAGACAATGGGGCTACTGTGCTGCTGCCTTGGAAAATCTGAGGAGGCACCCACCCACAGCACTGCTCAACGGGCTGTGCTGTCCAAGGAGGTCCCCAACACCTTTCCCACACCCTCAGCTTGCTTTCTCCTCTCTCTCTTCCCTTGTCTGGGCTGTAAATCTCATGCTGCTGCCTGGTCTTTGCTCTCTGCCACCTCTGTTTTCTGTCCCAGAGCACACTCAGGTGCCCGCTGTCTCCAGTGACCTCTCTTCCTTGTTTATCCAAGTCCACAAGCTGCCACCTTCCCAGTTTTCTTAGACTTTTTCTTTGCCTTTGCTGCCTCTCAAATTCACGTAGACAAGTCAGATTCTGTCCCCAAAGGCTACTCTGTTCAAACAATCCATCCCTCCCAAAAACTCCCCTGGGGAAGCAACCAGTCTTTTCCCTTGCTTCCTTCCAGCTCAGATGTTGTCCTGCTACAAGGAGCAGCCCCATTCCTGCGGCCCATCATGGGTTGAGTTGGGATGGGAAGGAGACAGCTCAGCAAGACCCCATACCCCAAATGTAGCACTTCATGTGCAGCCACAGGAGACCTGCTGGGATCACTACACTCAACTTTATTTTCTTCTAGGGCACGGGCAGTACTCCTTAAAACAAGTCTTTTCTTCTAGAACATGGGCAGTACTCCTTAAAACAACAGTTTATTATACAACAGTCTAATGTGCAATAGTTAAAAGCAGATTATTATCTTTCATGTCCTCTAAAGGACAAGAAACAAACTAGAAATCAAAATGTGTAAATAAGTAAAACTTTCATCAAAAGAATTCTCTCATCCTTAGGAGTGTACAATAGAATGGGGGAAAAAAAAAAGGGCATCAATCCAGTTTATTCAAAATGAATATCCAGAAGCAAATCAGTATTAACACATTACAGTACAGGATAACAATTGTATTTTCTTCTGTTGAGAGAATGATTATTTACTGCTTAATATTGTCATAAATGCAGATTTGTAAAACTGTTATGAAAATTTCTATGTGCAAGCACATCACTTTCTTCCCCAATCTTGCAAGAACCATAAAGAAGTAGAAACAAAACATTCTAGTAATAGTTTAGCTTTCAATGAAAAAAATACACACACACACCTGGGAGATGTAAACTTTTTCATATCTTCTGTAAATGTAGGTAACTTTTTATAAATATATATAGAAAAGTAACATAGTTGCCCTTAAGGTCAAGTCTAAGTAAGAATAGCTCAAGGACTCATACACACACACCCCTGAAGAAGGGGAAATAAATAAAAAAAGAAGAGTTTGAGGAAGAACAGTAAATGTTCTCTGTGCACAAAACAGGACTCAGCCTCTCCCCCAAGCTGCTGAAGCCCAAACTCACAGCCTGGCAGGGAAAGGAGAGCTCACTGTGGGAGAGTGAGGGACAGCTGAGACAGAGGACATCTCGTATCTTCTACCCCCATCACAGACAACCCGTGGTAACAAACCCCTCATAACAAAGGCACATTTTTAAGCCAGGCAGTATGTGCTACGATTCTCCAGAACGCTCCTTCCCTGGAAAAATAACTTAAAATCGAGAATTTTAGGAGGTGAGTGGGAACAAACCTTTATTGCAGCAAATGCTTTTTAATTATAATCTACTCCAACCCGAAATTTATGTCACAAATTGTTTCATACACGTGTCTTCTTATTTCTGGTTATTTTTTTTCCCCAATCACTGCCCTTTGGTTACAGGAACCTAGTGCTATGGAAACCATTCCTCTGCAGCAATGGTTCCCAGCACAGCTGGAAATGTGAGTTTTCTCTCTTGGTAAAGTCTCTAGCATTTATCTGTGACGCTGAAGGGGAAAAAAACAACCAAAAAAATTAAAACAAACCAAAAAACCACCAAAGGCAGCATCCATGTATTGACTTCGCATGCAGAGCACCAGCCACCTGCTCTGCCCCACCAGGCACTGAGCGCTTTGGCTATCAGTCCCTCAGCTGCTTTCCTTAGGGATCTCCTCAAGCAGTGAGACTGCTCATCCTTGCAGACTGCAAACTGGCCTCAAAAATGAGATACAAATGATATGCATAGCTGTTGTGGGAGGTCTGATTGACTCTCTTGATCTTTCCGCGCTGGTGTGCCAATGGAAAAGGTCCAGTAGAATTTGACCACCAAAATTACAGCCATGTGGGAGGTGTAATGCTGGATGAGGTCTGATTCAAAGCAAAATCCAATTCAAAGCCAGGCCTTTGGAGAAAACTTGTAGAGGAGGCCAAGGCAACAACAATCCAATGCCAAAGAGAAAGCTTGTATTTGAAGGAGATCAGTAATACTGACGAACCTGCCCTGTGAGCAAAGTCAAGGTAAGGCAGCTGTTGAAAAATCCATGGAATATCCAACAACCCCCTGCTGTGGTGTGATGGTATTTTACCTGGCATGAAGGCTTTTAGCAAAAAGTTAAGCCCAGAAAATATTTTGCACACATTTAAATGCAATAGTGAGTTGAGATCAATAAAGTGTTTGTCTTCTCTGGCTGCAAATGCCCCATAGCCTGACTGATGAATAATTAATAAGCTTCGAGTAATCAATATACACTCAAAGGTGGCAACCAGCTAGGAACAGAGTTCTAGACTGAAATTAATAACATCAAAAGCAAATTAAGGATAAAAATAACTAAGTGTTACCTTTGCTCTGCCCTTACCTGCTACATGATCTGCTTTTCCTTTCAAAAAGGCAAGACAGGACTCACTTTAGCCAGTGCCAGCCTCTTTTATTCCCTCTTCTAAGGAAGGGAAATGTTCTACATTACGCCTGTGGCACTGAAATGTAAAGAGCTTTCCCATTTTTAAGCGCTGTGCTGCACACTCCTCTCTACCGAAAAGCCACAGGGGTTGATGCTTTCAAAGGTGATGAACTCCTGTAGTTCTCAACGGCTTCAATGCTCCTACAAATCAATAGATGTCTGACTCACGGGCAATCACAGGCTGAACAAGTCTTTTTTTTCTCTTTTCCCTCCCGTCATGGAACAGCATTTGCTACAGCTCTACCGGTACCAACTCCCCTTTATTTCCCGCTAAAAGTCTCTTGGATTCTCCGGCTACAACCGCCCGGAAAACCAAATTCATCATCCAGCTTCCACAGAAGCTCTGCCTGGGTCAACTACAGGCGGATCAACCCAAATTCATCGTCCAGCTTCCACAGAAGCTCTGCCTGGGTCAACTACAGGCGGATCAACCCAAATTCATCGTCCAGCTTCCACAGAAGCTCTGCCTGGGTCA
>NW_010290494.1:0-8340 GCF_000700745.2 Antrostomus carolinensis | reverse complement strand
AATATGAGGGGACTTTTTCAAAGCTTACATGTTTCTGATGCATATGTTATCATGTGTTTTATTATCTTCTCACCATTGTTTCTACTACTTTAAATGAAAGACACCCCTGCATTCAGCGAGGTGTTTTGGCATTTTGCTTGCTTGTTTTAAGCTCATGCTAACAGGTGAGTGGCTGTCAGAGTGATTCCATCAAAAAGACATTTTAAAAATAATCACAGAGTTTCCCTGATAAACATTGTGATACTTTCTTAACATCATTAGAGTTTTATTTCAGTCATAGAATTAATCAGTGCTGATTTAAACAGAATTTTCTTACATCAGTATTTCTAAAAAGTAAGTATAATGCCAGAGATAGTTAGGTTGTCAGGAAAAAACAATAAGCCAAATAGACTAGGTGGAGCACAGAATATAATTATGTCGTAATGAAATAGTGAAATTGAACAGGCTATGAGATCCATATGTGATGTGAAAATTCTGTCCAATGATATGAAGTTAATTCATCAAAAGTCTACAGGAAACATCAGTATCACAGATATTCAGATTTGTCTTGATAAAACCATGACATGAAAAAATGACATAGAATGTTATTTTGCTACTTGTTTTGTTTCCACCTTTTCATTCCTTTCTTTGTGATATTGGGTTCAGAACAATTACCTGTGCTCAATGGCTCCTTACCCTCCCTTTCTATACTGCTCTAAATGCAGTCTGTGTAGCAGAAAATTAAAACAACAAAACCAGAAACAATTTACTGTATGCAGGAGAAAAAAAGCCATAAAGAGTGAAGTAGAGAAGAAACACACATCCTTTCAAGGGTTTTCATTGTTCCTAGATAAACATTACTTTGCAAAGAATTGATTTTTTTAAAACTGTTACTCGGAAACAAAGGAAAAAGAATGCAGATATTTTTCTTGTCATAACATTACATTTACTTCCTTAATTTTCAGTCTTTTTGTCATCTTCATTTACAAATTCTATTTGTTTCTGCCTCTTTCACAGATCGTGAGAACCAGTCAATCCTGATCACGTATGTACACTCCCAGCTTGGGTCCATGAGGGGCTGCAAGGTGCCTAGGGACCTCCTGCCTGACCACACGCTCTCTGCTTCTCTCTTTGGTTTTGCAGCGGAGAATCTGGTGCAGGGAAGACTGTGAACACAAAGCGTGTCATCCAGTACTTTGCAACAATTGCAGCAAGTGGGGAGAAGAAAAAGGAGGAGCAGTCTGGCAAAATGCAGGCAAGTTAATAGATACTGGTTTGAATCAATGCTTTTCTCTGTTCCTGACATGATTTTTGGAAATGATAACCAGGAATAATTACCATCCTGTAGGGAACGCTTGAGGATCAAATCATCAGCGCCAACCCACTGCTGGAGGCCTTTGGAAATGCCAAGACTGTGAGGAACGACAACTCCTCACGCTTTGTAAGTTTTTAATCAGAGAAGTTGACATTTACAGGTGAAAAAGGATGTCAGAACAGAAACTATCACTTCTGAAGTGTCATGGTCGGGGTTGGATGATTGTATTCATTGAACTAATATTTTCTTCATAATTTTGTCAACTAAAAGTTATCTAGCTAGACTACCAAATTTAAAATATAACTGTAAAAATGTATTATAGCAAATATTTACAAAGGGGGAACATTTAAATATGTATAAATATCTATAGTATTGAATATTTATAAATATCTCTCTATATATACGTACTCCTGGTACCTATCATATAGACTACAGATACAAATTTTTGTAAATTGATATAATGCAGAAGGAAGTGAGGAAAGGAGGGAGGGAGGGTAAGAGGGAGGAAAAGACAGGATTGAAATTGCCTGCATGAGATCAGCAAAAATACGAATCTCTGTTTTTTAAACACAGAACTGGACAGGTCTATTAATCTGACTCTTCAGACCTGATACAAGTTGTCTGGGAAGGGATTGGGACAAAGATGTCTTCAAGACTTCCTGTCAGAAACCAAACTACTCTATGACATGTCCTTTTGTTCATTTTAACGCAAAAAGCCATTTGTAAAGTTTATTAGACAAGCTGTGAATGTCCTTGGGAAATCACAACGCCAATTTACAGTCTCCTCCTAAAGACCTATGTTCTGGGTGTGTTGCCCCAATCCCCATAACTCAGAAAATGACAGCAGCCTTCTGTTTTTCTGCAAGATCCAAAAAACTCATTGAACATTTAAACCACAAAAATCCACCTTCACAGCATCCTATCTGATTAAAAGATTAAGCAACTGCATCTTGGCTTACGATCTATTTGTCTTGGTTTACCCGTCTGTTTGAACTAAGGCATAAATGACCTAATTAAAGGTTTCTTTAGTGGTTTTCTTCTTCCTGTTCGTTCAGAGTTATCCACTAAATAGTAATAACTCAGCTCAGATCTTTACCTTAGTATTGCCAGTATAGTTTCCTGATTTTTTTTCTCTTTTGCTTTTTTTAAGAAAAATAAGGAAAGAAAAAATCAAAACAGGTTCTAAGTTTAAATCCTGTCCTCTGTGGAGAACACTTACATACTTACAGCCTTAGTGAAATTTCAAAATGCCTTTTTTTTTCCCTTCTAAAGGGCAAATTCATTCGAATCCACTTTGGTGCCACAGGCAAACTGGCTTCTGCTGACATTGAAACATGTAAGAAACCTCCTGACCTAATCACAGTCCTTCCTCCCTTTCCACCTCAGTGTACTTTCTCAGGCTAAATCTATCCTATTGTCCTTGACAGATCTGCTGGAGAAGTCCAGAGTCACTTTCCAGCTCAAGGCAGAAAGAAGCTACCACATATTTTATCAAATCATGTCCAACAAGAAGCCAGAGCTAATTGGTAGGAAGTATCATAAATTGTTTGATGGAATCGGAATGTGTTTAACATTTATCTTCACTCCTATGCCCAGATATGTCCTATTCCTCATTACAGACATGCTCCTCATTACCACCAACCCATATGACTACCAATTTGTGAGTCAAGGTGAGATCACAGTTGCCAGTATTAATGACCAGGAGGAGCTGGTGGCTACGGATGTAAGTGACACAGAGCATATTTATATGATAAAAGTTTCATTTAATGGCCCACAGGTTTATTTAACTGATTCTGTTGCCAGAGTGCCATTGACATCCTGGGCTTCACTGCTGATGAGAAAACAGCCATTTACAAGCTGACGGGGGCTGTCATGCACTATGGGAACCTGAAGTTTAAGCAGAAGCAGCGTGAGGAGCAGGCAGAGCCCGATGGCACAGAAGGTATTAACAAAATCTAGAACTCCCAGTAACAAAGTGTTACACAGCTGGCAGTTGCCACTCAGGTACCTGGCTCCAACTTACTTTCATAAACATATAAATCTCAATTTCCATATTATTTATGTCTTTAAATTTGCCTTCAAGATACCACAAGACAGCAGTGCTGAAATCTACAGCTACATACTAGAGGATGTCCACTTTCAATAATCACTTCTCCTCTGTCACTGTCTCCCTTTCTGTGTATAGTTGCTGACAAGGCTGCCTATTTGATGGGTCTGAACTCAGCAGACCTGCTCAAGGCCCTCTGCTACCCTCGAGTCAAGGTTGGGAATGAGTATGTGACCAAGGGTCAAACTGTGCAGCAGGTAACAACCAACTGGTGACTGGGAACCTCTGGCTTGATTTACTCTCTTGCTCTGGGTACTATTTTCCTTCTGCTGCATTCTTTGTTTTAGGTGAACAATTCAGTGGGTGCTCTGGCAAAGGCTGTCTATGAGAAGATGTTCTTGTGGATGGTTGTTCGCATCAACCAACAGCTGGATACCAAGCAACCCAGACAGTACTTCATTGGTGTCCTTGACATTGCTGGCTTCGAGATCTTTGATGTAAGTACCACAGGAATCAGCAAAATCTTGAAAAGACCATTAGGGCTCAAGAGAAACTGGAGAATTATGGTGGATTTATTTGAAAACATTCCATTAACTTCACAGAATCACAGAATGGTAGGGGTTGGAAGGGACCTCTGGATATCATCTAGTCCAACTGCCCCTGCCAGATCAGGTTCACCTCAAACATGTTGCACAGGACTGCATCCAGGCAGGTTTGGAATATCTCCAGAGAAGGAGACTCCACAACCCCTCTGGACAGCCTGTTCCCGTGCTTTGTCACCCTCACAGTAAAGAAGTTTTTCCTCATGTTTAAGTGGAACCTCCTGTGTTCCAGCTTATGCCCATTTCCCCTTGTCCTATCACTGGCCACCACTAAAAAGAGTCTGACCCCATCGTTTTTACACCCTCCCTTTAGAAATTTATAAACATTAGTAAGGTCCCGTCTCAGTCTTCTCTTTTCTAGGTTAAACAGACCTAGCTCTCAGTCTTTCCTCAAAAGAAAGATGCTCCAGCCCCCTAATCATCTTAGTAGCCCTCCGCTGGACTGTCTCTAGAAGTTCCCTGTCTCTCTGGAACTGAGGGACCCAGAATTGGACACAATATTCCAGATGTGGCCTCACCAGGACAGAGTAGAGGGGGAGAACCTCCCTCCACCTGCTGGTCACACTCTTCTTAATGCACCCCAGGAAATCATTGGCCTTCTTGGCTACAAGGGCACATTGTTGGCTCATGGCCAACTGGTCATCCACCAGTATTCCCACATCCTTCTCTGCAGGGCTGCCTTCCAGCAGGTCAACACCAAATCTATACTGGTGCCTGGGGTTATTCCTCCCCAGGTGCAGGACCCTACACTTGCCCTTATTCAACTTCATAAGTTTCCTCTTTTCCCAACTCTCTAGCCTGTCCAGATCTCACTGAATGGCAGCACAGCCTTCCCGTATATCAGCCATTCCTCCCAGTTTAGTGTCATCAGCAAACTTGCAGAGAGTACACTCAATCCCTTCATCCAAGTCACTGATGAATATATTGAATAGGACTGGACCAAGTACTGACCCTTGGGGAACACCACTAACCACAGGCCTCCAACTAGACTCTGTACCACTGATTAAAACCCTCTGAACTCTGCCAGTTCTTCACCTACCTCACTGTCCCCTCATCTAACCCACACTTCTTAAGCTTACGTGTGAGGATGTTATGGAAGACAGTGTCAAAAGCCTTGCTGAAGTCAAGGTAGACAACATCCACTGCTCTCCCCTCATCCACCCAGCCAGTCATGCTACCATAGAAGGATATTAAATTGTCAGACATGATTTCCCTTTAGTGAATCCATGTTGACTCTTTCCAATAACTTTCTTTTCCTCTACATGTTTAGAGGTAGCCTCCAGAATGATCTGTTCCATCACCTTCCCAGGGATGGAGGTGAGGCTGACTGGCCTGTAGTTTGCAATTTCAAATAAAATTTTTCATTTTTTTAAAGTTTATTTTTAATTTTCTGGAAATGCTTTCCTTCCTTGTATATGTCAGTCCTTTTTATCCAGCACAATCCGTGAGCTTCAATGGATCTGCATATAATATCTTTATGTGGTACACAAGGAAGAAGCAGCTTCCTTTTACTTAATTAGCACAAATGTTGTAGCTTTTCAATTATTTGACCTTAATATTAAATAAAATCCACTCAGAAATAGCACACAAATACCGAAGATACAGTATCATGGAGTGTAGGTACAGAAAGGTAGACTTATGTCTCACACAAAAGTGTGTCAAAGCTTCGGAAAAAGAGAGCAGTATCTATCCTTTGTTTCTGAAGCACCAAAGGGTGATTCCAACAGGAAGAAAGCATTGACCGCCCTTAGTGCAGACAGAGAAGTTCTATAGACATTTGGGGAGGGTACCACTCCTGGCTTGGTAAACACTGGCAATGTCTACTTTTTTTGTAAGGTCAATGGGAAAATTTACATAATAAGAGAGAAAAGAGTGAATTTCACCTTGATAGGGGTAAGACTACCAAATAATTTTGGAATTTGATTTAAAAATAAATTCTATATGTAAACATCATACAGGTAGCAAACAGCAAAAAAACCCCAAACCCCAGTCTCTTTAAAAATAGGTCATGGGATATTTTAACATGAAAAAAATTTTTGTTTTAACTGGGCATCCCTGCATGGGATTCTGAGTGCACAGGAGAAATCTATACAGGCAGTTCTTCATCTTGAGAATCTTGTCTTTCCACTGAACAGTTCAACAGCCTGGAGCAGCTGTGCATCAACTTCACCAATGAGAAACTGCAACAGTTCTTCAACCACCACATGTTCGTGCTGGAGCAAGAGGAGTACAAGAAGGAAGGAATTGAATGGGAGTTCATTGATTTTGGGATGGACCTGGCTGCCTGCATTGAGCTCATTGAAAAAGTATGGTGATTACATTTAAGATTTTGGTATTCCTTCTTTGTGACAGAATTTTTTGATTTTTCTACAGCCTTATTTTTTCTTGCCTAATCCTTCATAAACCTACCTATTATTATCCTGGCTATTTGCATTCAAAAAGTGCCTTTTCATTTCAAATATTGTATGTGTTCAGAAAGTAATTTATAAGGACCTTTGTTATTTGGCTACAAATGGAGTACCTTTAGGTTATCCATTACCTATATTATCATGCATTTTTAAAAAAATAACTGTATTCTTCTTTGTTTGGCAATAGAATAATTAACATGATCACACATAATTTAATGGCAAGGATTCTCTGTAGGTGTGTTTGCTAGTCTACAAAGATGAAAGATCTCTTTTCAGAAACCCAGACACAATTTTCTGTATTATGATTATGCTTTTGGTATTAAAGACAGGGTATTTCATACAAAAAAAATAAAAAAAATATTTCAGGAAGTAGCTGAAAGATCTGTTGAAAAAAGGTCAGTTTTAGTAAGACATGTTAATCTACACAAATTTACATTGGGAAAGCATTAAGGCAAAAAACTAAAAATCTTCTTTTGACTTCCAAATTATTTAGAAAACATTGTGTGATTATTATGACATTATCTGTTCTGAAATGCATTAGTTTCAGACACAAATTCATGTTATGTCTAGAACTGCATGTGCAAAACTTTACAAAGATTTGATCCATTTTTGATCCAAAAATTTAATCCATTTCTGTTTCCTGTGCTTTACTGCAACCTCCTTCTATAGGCAGGTACGTATTTTATCACTCTTATTTTTTGCTGCTTCTTCCAGCCCATGGGCATCTTCTCCATCCTGGAAGAGGAGTGCATGTTCCCCAAGGCAACTGACACCTCTTTCAAGAACAAGCTCTATGACCAGCATCTGGGCAAGTCCAGCAACTTCCAGAAGCCCAAACCTACTAAAGGGAAGGCTGAGGCCCACTTCTCCCTGGTGCGCTATGCTGGCACAGTGGACTACAACATCTCTGGCTGGCTTGAAAAGAACAAGGATCCCCTAAATGAAACTGTCATTGGGCTGTATCAGAAATCATCTGTGAAGACACTGGCCTTACTGTTTGCCTCTGCTGGTGGAGAGGCAGGTCAGTTCTCTGAAATGCACAGAGTTCTCTTTGGTGCACAGTAGTTCTGCAAAATTGTGGAATCAAAAATTGGCCCCAAAGTCATATTTCATTATTTTCATTTTATCAGAGGCTAGTGGTGGTGGTGGCAAGAAAGGTGGCAAGAAGAAGGGTTCTTCATTCCAGACTGTCTCAGCTCTTTTCCGGGTAAGTAAACACTTTATCTTTTCATCTATTCAAATTAGAATTAAACTGCACTTTCAACTGGCTCAGACACAGTAAAAAAACCAAATCAAAACAAAAAACAAACAACTTCAATTCAGATCTTCATTAAAAAAGAATCCTATGGAATGAAAAACGACACTATAAAGTTCTAAACTTACATCTAAAGTAAACATTAATTTTCTCATAAATCTATGAAGTTCTTGCCCTCTATCTCTCATTGGGTTGATGGCAATTTATAACTTTTCCTAAAGGGTGATGTTTGATGTTCAGAATCAGAGGGGACTGAGCTATTAATTGAGGTATTATCAGTTGATAATTTTCAGTCCAGTGCATCTCCATTGATAGGACTTTTATGCTAAGTTTGAAAACCTAAAAGTTAGTTTTTCCATGCTTCATATAACTACTCACTAAATCATGGTCCCACAGGAGAACCTAAACAAGCTCATGACCAATCTACGGAGCACTCACCCCCATTTTGTCCGTTGCATCATCCCAAATGAAACAAAAACACCTGGTAAGATCCTCAAACAGAAAGAGAACTTTGAGACATCCATTGTCCACTGAACTGGAAAATGTGGTGTTCATTTACGTTCTGAATTACTAGGTGCCATGGAGCATGAACTGGTACTTCACCAGCTGCGGTGTAATGGTGTGCTGGAAGGCATCAGAATTTGCAGGAAAGGTTTCCCCAGCAGAGTTCTCTATGCTGACTTCAAACAGAGGTAAAAGCTATGAAATGAAGAGACAAGCCAGGTGTCCTCGCT
>NW_010290493.1:7322-13727 GCF_000700745.2 Antrostomus carolinensis | reverse complement strand
CGAGGGCTGGAGCACCTCTCCTGTGGGGACACGCTGAGGGAGTTGGGACTGTTCAGCCTGGAAAAGAGAAGGCTCCGGGGAGATCTTATAGCGGCTTTCCAGTACCTGAAGGGGCCTACAAGAAAGCTGGGGAGGGACTTTTCTTAAGGGCAGTTAATGACAAAACAAGGGGAAACGGGTTTAAGCTGAAAGAGGGGAGGTTTAGATTAGATATTAGGAAGAAGTTCTTCACTGTGAGGGTGGTCAGACACTGGCACGGGTTTCCCAAGGAAGTTGTGGCTGCCCCCTCCCTGGAAGTGTTTAAGGCCAGGTTGGATGAGGCTTTGAGCAACGTGATGTTGTGGAAGGTGTCCCTGCTGATGGCAGGGGGGTTTGGAACTAGATGATCTTTAAGGTCCCTTCCAACCCAAACCATTCTATGATTCTATCATACTATGATTCTATGACTTGATATTACTGTCTTTCAAGAAGAGATAAATAAATAAATAAAAATTCTTATGAACCACAAAAGTCAGTCTGGAAGGACTGAATGAGGGTAATAAACTCTCAAAAATGGTACCTTCTTCTCCAGTAGAGTTGTCTGTACTAGTTAGATTTGTTTTAAAAACATCCATACTAGGTAGGACCTTAGAGGACCACACTAGACACCAGAGATTCTTTTGCTTTTGAATCCTAGTCTTGAGAGTGAGATGAGCAGGAGGCCAAGGTGACATTTAGGTAACAGTAAAAGATACTCTTGAACTGGATATTTATCATGGTTTTCTTGCTACTTTTCATTTTCAGATATATAGACAATGAAAACATCTATAGTTTTGTAAGTATTAAGACCAGAATATTTAGTCTAAACAAAAAACTTAATTCAACATAAAGAAATGTGCATTTGAAGAAAAAAAGTTGCATGTTTACTTTAGTTCTTTTTCTGTAAAGCAAGCAGAAAGAAATGATAGGTGGAGAAAAGGCTTTTGTTTTATAAACTTGTTTTGTAATTCATTAAAATAAAGTTTATTAATGCTAGGAAAAATAATATGTTCATAGTTTCATTAAAATGTAAATTTCATTATAGGATCTGACTTATTTTTTCTTAGTCTACCTTTTTTAAGCCCCTCAATAAGAGTAAAAGCCATTCTGTACTAAACAGCTCTATCAGATATTTTGGTTTATAAATATCAAGCCAGAGTTTTAGTAAAATCATTCACAAATATATTTATTGCTATTAGCTATTTTAAAGGTAGGAATTTGTCCCAATCCTTTTTTCAGTTTTGGGGCTGGTACAAATCCATATCTTTAAAATAGTTGATGGAAAAAATATTTGCAAATGCTTTTACTGAAACCTGATTAGCCTAAGTACTTTCATAAAACAATGGGAGATACTGTAATTTGATTCTATAACATTTATAACATCAAATAATGCTGGCTTTCAATGGCAAACTGCACATAGGAAATGTTAAAATCTCATTGGCTTTTCATGGTCCCCACATTTCTAAACAAATTGAATCAGCTATTATACCCAATACCATCTCCATAAATCCTAAGCCATATTGTTTAAATAACACCAATTGATGTTTCATGTATGCTTATATATTACGCTTTAGAAGTAGCACAATTTTGTATGAGATAAGTCCAAGCATAATGTTGAATAGAACATGCACCTTTTTTTTTAAATTGAGTTTTTTTCCCTTTTTATTTCAGATCTTATTTTCATTGATGAGGTCTGAAATCAATGCAGTGTTACTGTCCTACCTGAGGTCAAGGCTGAGGAGGAGACAACTTGAGACTACAAAGACTGGACAAGCCAGCATGAATCACAAGTGGAAGCTAATGATTTTCATTAGGGCATCTCCCCCAGTGAGTTGTCTTATTGCAAACTATCCTCCAGTGATGTAAAGCTCTATTTGTATGCCCAAGATTAAAATAGCTAAAATTCCTACTGAAAGAAAGAAAAGTTAGCTCTACAAAGAGATACAAGGTTTTCCATTTTTTTTTTTTTCCCCTCAAGACAAAATACAGAACTTTTAACACTGATTTTTAAAAATATGGAATCATAGAATGGTGTGTGTTGGAAGGGACTTATAAAGGTCACCTAGTCCAACCCCCTTGCAGTGAGCAAAGACATCTTCAACCAGATCCCATTGCTCAGAGCTGTTTTCAGGGATTGGGCATCTACCACCTCTCTGGGCAACCTGTTCCAGTGTTTAACCACCCTCATAAAAAAATTCCTACTTATATGTAGTCTAAATCTGCCTTTTTTTCAATCTAAACCCATTACTCCTTTTCCTATCATTACAGGTTCTTCAACAATTCTGTCCTTGTCTTTCTTAAAGGCACACTTTAAGTCTTGAAAGGCCACCAGAAGATCTCTCCCTCGAGTGTTCTCCTTTCCAAGCTGAACAGCCTCAATTCTCTCAACCTTTCTTCATAGCAGAGGTGTTCCATCCCTCTGATCATTTTTGTGGCCCTCTCCTGGACTCCTTCCAACAGGTCCATGGGCTTCTGCGCTGAGGACTCTAGAGCAGGCCACAGTACTCCAGGTGGGGTCTCTTCAGAGAAGAGTAGAGGGGCAACCTGCTGGCCATGCTTCTTTTGATCCAGCCCAGGGTACAGGTGGCCTTCTGGGATGCAAGTGCACATTGCCAGCTCAGGTCCAGCATTTCATCCACCAGTACCCATAAATTCTTCTCCACAGGGCTACTTTCAATGCCTTAATCCCCCAGATACCGAGGATTGCCCCAACCCACCTGCAGGATCTTGCACTTGGCCTTGTTGAACCTCATGAGGTTCACACGGGCCCACTTCTCAAGTTTGTTGAGGTCCCTCTGGATGTGTCCTGCCCTTCAGGCACGTTAACCACACCACTGAGTTTGGTGTTTTCAGCAAACTTGCTGAGGGTGCACTCGATCCCACTGTCTATGTCATCGGTGAAGATACTAAATGGTACTTGTCCCAGTACAGACCCCTGAGGGACACTTTCCTGGTTTTCACTAAGATAGAGTTAATTTTCTTCTTAGTAGTTAGAATAGCTATGGTTTAGTTTCAGCGTAAGACTTGTTATGAGAAGAATGTTGATAAAGTACTAATATTATTAGTTGCTGCTGGACCTCAAGGCCACCGTGTCTGGTTGGTTCACAGCTGCATTAGGTCTAGGTGGGAGAAACACAGTGAATAGCAAAACCCAGAACTGGCATTTGGATGTGCCAATGAGATATTCCACGTCATATCACGTCATGTCAGTATATTAACCAGGGCTGACCAGAAGATGGAGGTATTCTCTTGGGAATCGCTTGGGCTCTCTCTTCTGTGATTTTGGTTTCATGACTGTCTGCTCTGGGATCGCTGGCTGGGGACATGCTGTGTATTGGTCGGCAAGTGATGAGCAACTGCACTGTGTATCACTCTATTGTATATTCTGTTATTACTATTATTATCATTATAATTTTATTTTAATTATTAAATAGTTTTTATCTGAACCTATGAGTTTCCTGTCCCTTTTTCTTCCAATTCTCTCCCTTAATCCCTGGGAAGGGCTGGGGAGGGGGTGAGAGAACAGGCTGTGTTTGTCTGAAAGGTGCAAGCAAAAAGGGTGAATCCACCCAAACCACCACAAACACCACTTGTCACCGATCTCCATCTGGACATTGAGCCATCAACTACTGTCCTTGGAATGTGACTAACCAATCAGTTCCTCAACTACTGTACTGTTCATCCATCAAATCAACATCTCTCTAATTTAGAAAGAAGGAAGTTGTTGAGGATCATGTCAAAGGCCTTACGCATGTCCCAGATAGATGACAAACATAGCTCTTCCCTTGTCTTCTGATGCAGTCATTACATCACAGATGGCCACTGGGTTGGTTGGTCAGGCAGGTACTTGCACTTGTGAAGCCTGCCTCAAATCACTTCCCTGTACTCCATGTGAATTAACATAGCTTCTAGAAGAATCTGTTCCATGATCTTCCCAGGCACAGAGGCAAGGCTTAAAGATCAGTAATTTGCAGGGTCCCTTTTCTACCCTTCTTAAAAATAGGTGCAAGTTTTCTCTTTTTCCAGCCACCAGGGATTTTACCTGACTGCCATGACTTTTCAAATATCATGGAGAGTGTCTTGGCAACTAGATCAACCAATTCCCTCAGGACTCTGGGATGCATTTCATCAGGTCCCATAGACCTACGCATATTCAGGTTCCTTAGGTGATCATGAACCTCATGAACCTCTTACAGTGGGAGGGACTTTGCTACCCCAGTCCCTGCCTTGAGGTTCATCCATTCAAGAGGAGTGGGAAGAGAGGTTGTCAGAGACGATTGAGGCAAAAATATTGTTGAGTTCCTCAGCTGCCTTCTCATCTGTTGTCACCAATTTGCCAGTCTTTCTCATTAGTGGGGGTACACTTTCTTTGACCATTTCTGGCCAACATACCTCCTGTAGAACTCTTATTATTCTTTGCATCGCTTGCTAAGTTCAGCTCCATCTTAACTTTGGCCTGCCTTACTCTATCCCTACACAGCCTGGTAGCGACCCTATACTCTTCCCAGGATAACTGTCTCCGCTTCCACTGCCTGTGCATTTCCTGCCTGCCCTTTAGGTTGACCAGCAGGTCTCAACTCAGCAGTATTGGTCTCTTGCCTTTCTTGCCACATCTAGAGATGGAGAGCTCTTGTGCTCTATGGAAAGCATCCTTAAAGATCTGTCAGCTTTGGTCTGCTCCCTTGTCTCTGAGGGCAGTTTCCTAGGGGGCTCTATTGACTAAGTCTTTGAAGAACCGGAAGTTTGCTTTCCTAAAACTCAGGGTCCTGACTTTACTCTTCACCAGACCCATATCCTTTAGGACTATGAACTCCACCAGTGTGTGATCACTGCAGCCCAGGCTGCGTCCTGTCCTATTTTCTCTCCTTTCTTTCTTTTTTTTTTTTTTTTTTTCCCTTCTTTATCACCTTTAACACACATCAGTTAAATAGTCTATGGGTTACTGAAAGTCATTTATCTACAGAGAGTCCCTGAAATGGCTCTATAATACATCTCAGGTGCTGGTGCGCTCATGAAATGACTAAGATTAAAGTAAAGGAAATTTTCACTTCTGACCATCAAAGGAGAAAGAAAGAAACAGAAGCACCTTGCAGAGGAGATTGTGTCATGTCATTGACAGATAGCTTTTTGCATACCTAGGGTAAGTGGTATTGAACAGATGCTCAGAGAAAGGTTGAGAAATTTAAAAATACAAAGAATCATAATACTTCCATTTTTTTTACAAATAATGTTAATAGGTTAGCCATCTACAATTGGTATTAATCCAGTGATTGTTTTGGACTTGTCCTATACTGTGTATGATCTTCATTCTTTATGCAAAGAATCCTCAAGAAAATTAACTGATTTTTCTCCAGCCTCAGCTTTTCTTTATCCTTATGACAATAGCACATTTATTAAAAAAGTTTCTTATCTCAGTGCACAGGCATTCTAGCTTGATGGCTCAAGACATTTATGGTACGTACTTTCCAATACCTTCTGAGTATTATGAACTAAGCTTTATGAGCTATGACATTAAAAGCTCTCATGCCCAGAGTATAAAGTTGGAAAAGAAACAAAGGGAAATGATGATGTATCAAAATGTGTTAGTATAAACATACTGTAATCAGATACTGTTTTCTATAAAGTATCTTCTTAGTTAAGATGTAGCTGACTGTGAAAAGTATAACTGATTATGACAAAAGGAGTCATATTGCTAGTGTGCTGTCATGTGTTTCATCAGTTGTCACTTTTATTAAATATATTATCTTGAAGGATTTCCTTAATGAGTGTCTTCCTCCTGAGATGAATAATTGTCAGAATGACAGCTCACTAAATGATGTCAAGATATATCTAAACATAGTTAAAACTCTGAGTCTGAAAATTTAAATAAATGAAAAACAAAATAACAAAACCGAAACTTTCATCCATTTGGATGTGAGATTTTGGCTATGGGCTAGCTCTCTGACATTGTTAATGTTCCATCAAGCTGATGGGCATCGTAGGCAACTATAAACACCAGTAAATGTAGATGTAGTAAAACCAATGATCCTTAAAATGACAGTACCCTCAGTAGTAGTAAAGGATCAAATTGTGTTGCTCATGTGTCCCTGCCTTCACTTAAATGCTATTCACTAAGTTAAATGACAGTTTAAACACAATCACCCAATCACATAACCAATTTTCTTAAGCATAAATATCAGTTATTTTCTGTGCATGAACCTACTGCATGGTCAAGTGTATTTAGTGGTGAATTCTTGAACAGGAATACATGGAAATTCATGCTATTTTTTTCAGCATTCCTTAAACTTAGTTCATGTTATTTCAAAAAATAATGTAATTTCATATTTACTTCCATTCAAAGTACTTACTTTTCACCCAAAGTTAATTGTTTTCCTTCTTTTTTTTTTT
>NW_010290493.1:3942-7307 GCF_000700745.2 Antrostomus carolinensis | reverse complement strand
TCTTTTCTTTTCTTTTCTTTTCTCGTCTCTTCTTTTCTCGTTTTCCTTTTCTTTTCTTTTCTTTTCTTTTCTTTTCTTTTCTTTTCTTTTCTTTTCTTTTCTTTTCTTTTCTTTTCTTTTCTAAATAGCAATTTGCAATGTACTGAGACAGAAGAGTACTGTGCAGGTTTATGGAAACATATAATGAGTTTTTACAAGCTGAGAACCTTCTTAGATAATAATACTGATTTTCAGTAAGTCTTAAAATACTGAAGTTTCATGAGGCTAGAAGAAAGACAGTCTTGTGCCAGTATTTTAAACTGTCAAGCAGATGACTTAGGTACTTGTAAAGCCTGTAAACTCTTCATTGACCCTGGATAAAAATAATGGAAATGATGAGTAAGAAATCACTGAATAAAGAACTGAAGGTTAGTATCACAGTGATGACATTAAGATTTGTTTATAGAAAATAGACTTTGTAAATAACCTTTTTTTCCCCCAAGGTTTTGTTTTATTTTGTTTTGTTTTTAATAATAAAAGTTTATTTCACATAAGACACCTCACTCTAGGCAAGGACTGACCTAGAAATTAGAGTGATAAAAAAAAATCAAGATAGTACAAACAAAATCCATTAAAAAATGTGCTAGGTCTCAAAATAAAAGGAAATTGTAAATATTATTAAGGACCTCTATGCATAAGCAGGGTAGATCACAGGACAGTTAATGTTTTTCTTGGGGACACAGAAAGTAAAGTTTATAAGAAGACATAAAAACTAAATACAAAATATATGTTATAAACAAAACTGGTTTAATGGTGCAAACTGATTCAAATTCTGATTCTGATTCCTCAGAAATTTAGCAAAATAAATTCTATCTCTAAGTTCACATATGTAAGCCTACCTATGACAGCAAACACCTAGGTTTAGATCTTACATGTTTTTCAACAATATTTTTTGGTCTGCTTCAAAATATTAAAACCACTCCATTAATTATAGAGATTAACTGGAATATCACTTTTGACCTTTTTTTTTTTTTTTTTTGCTTGTTTGTGGTTTTTTTGTTTTACAAGTATGGGGTACGGATTAAAACCAATAAAAGTTCCAGATGGTTAAGGCTAATCAAATTATTTATCTCTATGTACTAGTTCACTCATGATTGATTAGTTTATTACCAAACCTTGAGTTATAAAAGGTCATCTACTATTACACTGCTAATAGTATGTAACACCCATATATTTACCCCTCCATATATTGCATACTGTTCTAAGATAATAGTTGTGTATAAGTATAGAAAGTACTAAAACACTTCTTTTGTGTACTTCTTTTAGTATAAAGTTTTACATTTATAATAGGGGCATTCACGTTACAGAATTAAGCTGTTTGTTTGAAAAAACTTCTGAGGTCTTTTTTTCTAATCCCTATCAAATCTGAGGTGAAACCTTGTTTATTTATGCATTCCCATCATTATCTTCCTTTATTTTACTTTCACAAGTGAAAAGTAATTTTTCAGACTTTGAAAACCTTTATAAAGGTTTTCATAATAAATAAAGATTATTTTTTCCTTAATAAGGGAGACTAATCAACATTGATAAATGAACATTTAATTTGGGGTATTAAATTTCCTCAACATTCTGCCAGTGAAGATTTCTGAAGATCACAAAATGTAAAGAGTATAGTTCATCACTGCATGAGAAAGTTGGGATTTCAACATAAATTGCAAAAATGAAATATTACTTCAATACTAAATGTTTGTCATGATCAGAGGCTTCAAGATGTAATGGCAGTTTCTAATCAGCAACCAAACTACTATCTTTTTACAGTGCAAACCAAAACACATATGATTCTGGACATCTATCTAATGCCTGTGTACTTCACTCAGAGTCCTCTGTTGGTGGAATTTCCTTCAAAAGAACTGAAAAATTAATTTCTATTTATAGAAGAGTTGACCTCATTAATTGCTGGGGCCTAATTAACACCTAAGGGTTTAAATCTACAAATTTATGTGAAATGTGTGCAAAACTCCTCTATCAAGAAGTAATTTCGAAATCTCACTTATGCGACTTAATGCTTTTTAGTTGATTCTCTTTTTGTCTTCTGATTTTTTTTGTGGAACAAGTTTCTTTGCTTTCCCTTTCCCTTTCCCTTTCCCTTTCCCTTTCCCTTTCCCTTTCCCTTTCCCTTTCCCTTTCCCTTTCCCTTTCCCTTTCCCTTTCCCTTTCCCTTTCCCTTTCCCTTTCCCTTTCCTTTCCCATTTTCCATTTTCCATTAGTTTTTCAGTGTCTGCAGGCCTGTGGGTAATAGGTAAACATCTGATAAGAGTGCCTAACATGCTTTCCTTCTACAGCCTTTGCATTAATTTAATGAATACAAGTTTAGGTCCAAAATTCTCTCTGGTTTTGGAGAAGACACAGTTTGTAGCTTTTAACACCGTTAGCTAGTATAGTAAATTACGATATTTATCCAGTTATTTCAGCTTAAAGGTAACTGGGTAAGATCGCTCTAGACAATTGATTACATCAGCTTTAAGCATTTCTAGAGCAATACCCTACCCTGTAATATCCTTTCTGAAAGATCAGAGGTGTCAACACTCAAAGGAGTTAGAAGACATCCACTGTCACAGAAGCAAGATATCACTGTTTGGCTAGTAAGTATTTTCTTTTCATAGGTACTTAAGGTGAAATTCTCAAAGCTTTGTAGGTACAATATGTGGAGACAAGGATATGACCAATCCAGCGTAGCCTTGAAGTCAATCTAAACCAGTGTCAAAGTCAGAAATTAGGAAAGCCAATATTGATATGGAGTCAGTGGTAAGAAAAGTAGGGAAAAAACAACCAAACAAACAAACCAAGGTACTCTAAATTGCCAGGTAAAACAACAACATATTCATCCTCGTTTTAGATGGCAGTAATCTAAATCTACTACCCATGATGGCAGTAATCCCTGTAAGTGCAACACTGGAACTTGGTTCTAGTTGAGACAAATTAAGCACTGTTTTTTCTGAATGGTTTTTGGCAGTTACAGTCTTTTTAAGGATCTGAAATTTACTATTTATTGGTGTATCACTTTGTTGGACCACTGTGTTAATCCTTATACCCCACGTAAAGCGCTACAATTAATTGAACAAGTATTTCACGAGGACTTTGATATGTATGTTTCTTCAGCAGTGAGGTATTCTAGTCTTTGTGAAGTTTTTAACTAATTTACTAATTTAATAGATACTGGTACCTGGAAGGCCTTGGAAAAGTCTGGAGTTCTAGGAAGAAACTGTAGCTGGAAAATGAGGGACTCCTGTAAGCAGAGGTGGGCTGAGGTTCATGCACACATTCTGTGCATGCACACAGATTAGTCCAGGTTATCTTGGTAACATTTTGAAAGCACAAAAGGTACT
>NW_010290493.1:0-3917 GCF_000700745.2 Antrostomus carolinensis | reverse complement strand
TTTTTTTTTTTTTTTTTTTTTTTTTAATTCGCTATGTGTGCTTATCTGTCTCAGTGGGGTAAGCAGACAGGCTAATCAGCTCGACATAGTAGGTTTAAAGAGAACCTACCTGAAGCATGAGATGAAATGTGGTACTTTGTCTGAAACAGTGTTTTCGGAAAGGCCATGGAGGTGGAAGTTTTCTGTTGGGAACAGCTAACTAATCTGCTAATGGAAAAATTTGTGATAAAACGTATTTATCCAGATATATCTGTAGATAGTCTATCTTAATCCTATATTTTTATATTTATTTTAAAACAACATATTTCCTGGATGAAGTGGGTTACTGACATTAAAACTTATTGTAGCCTTACTGGAATATAGTGTATTAGAAAATAAAATTAATTTTATGCAGTTATTAAAATTGAAACTGAGAAATATGAATTTGACTCCTTGATTTTGATCATTGTTTTATTATTGGAATAATAAACCTGTTGATCACTAAACTATTTCTATGGATTACAGTATTCTTAAAACAGAATAACAAGAGAGGTAAACAGAATGGATTTGGAGAGCAAAGTTTTAGCATATCCACTTATTTAAAAACTGTTTTGTGAATAAAAGGGGATCACTCCTAGTTATAAACTGCAAAGTTAAAGTTTAACTGAAACAACTTCAAAAAGTATCTTTTCATCAACAGTTAATGGTAGGAAATTATTTTTTCTCCTCAAATAACTTAAAAAGATAAGATACTCTTTTGTTCACAAAAAACATTGCAACAAATATTTGCAGTGCTTTTCAATTTTTGAACATTAGTCAGTCAGTAGTTCATGCATTCTGTTGATAATTTTAAAGAAATCATGAACAAAGCCTTAAAGTCAAAGAACTACCATTTTACTTCAGTAGGTATTTACTTCATGTATGCCCATGCCCAATTACTATTCTTAGGCTTGCAATCCTAAAAACCTGCTTTTTCAGTAGGTTGCTCATTACTTACTGTAAAATGATTTTGTCTGTAAGTCTTTTTAGATACTCCAAAAATATACTGTCCATTTCTCTGTTGTCTCATATATAAAAAAATATACACACAGGGAGGCAAAAATAATTTTATCTTGGAAGTTAAAAGAGTAAGAACATATCTGAAAACATGTTTTTAGTTATTCTGAGATATATAGGGCTGATACTATGTCTTGTGGATATTTTTCCACCCCTGTACATCTGTTATAATAAGACTCCCAGGGCTTTGTCTGCACTTTTTCTTTAGTAGAGGATTGAACTGGACGTAGGTTATTCTTCCATTTAAGCTTCCTAATGAAAATGTGTTAGTATAACACATATAACCAACAACCAGTAATAATAAAAAGGAGAAATTTATTTGCTCTCATTGTTTCACATGTGGTTTTTAGCTGCTCCTTAAATTATTCCTTTCAGCAGATATACTCAGTACAATTTTGAACATGAATGAACTCAGTTTATCTATGTTTTAACATTAAACTTTTATATCTATAAAGACAGAGATAAGCCTTCTATTAGCAATTTCTGTGTAGCCTGTGTTGTCTCATATTTTTATATTAACAACTAAAATGTTGAATATCAACATTTTTGTCAAACAAGATGAATTTTTGGAATACATGAGAATTAAGCAGAATAACAATAGATCTTGTGTTTCTAAAGATACGAATTTAGATAAGAAAGATAAAAGAGTAACATCTGTGCTTGACATATGCCTTCTTTTGTTTCTTATGTTCTGTGGGTCCAGAGACATCTTGTAAAAAATGCTTTGATTCATATAATTTGATTTTCAAGTCACAATAAGGTACATGTTCTTTACAGCTATTTGTAAGTTCATTATCATGGTTCAAAGAAAGAAATGATTTTAGCCAAGATCAACCTTTTACAATATTGTTCCCTTCATTGAATCTCTCTGTGATGTGCTGATTCCTGTAGATTTCTTACAGCATTGAACAAGTAACCTATACATTATACAACTACAGAGAAATAATGTTGCTTGTATAGAGGTGTTATGCTATCTATCTCACTTCCTTCATATACATACAGGACAATAGCTAATCCTTTTGGTACTGATATCTTAGGAGACACAATAGCTTTTTATGAATCTCCTTTGTTGTCGGTTAACTCTGTTTTAGAAGGAACTTCTGTGACACATCTCATATTATGGCAGTTGAGCCAGTGTAAAACTAGCAAGATGTGAGTGTACAATAATGTGGAGTAAATCCTGTCATCATGGAACAACCATTAAATAAGTAGATTTTCAAGTTAGTAATTTATAGTTAATAGATTGTATCTTTTTAACATTCAATTTATGTTTTCTAAGCAGATGTGATTATCAAGTCAGCATATATCTTTTTCTATGTAATAAGCTAATAACAAATAATGTTTTGCTGAGTATGTCACTAAGAACATACCATGCTAAATCACAGAATTATTTCTAGACAAGGGTAAGATTTAGTGTGCTAATAACAGTAAATTGTGATAAAAAGATTCTAGAAGTAGCTTCTGGTAGATGGATATAGAAGGCAACTGAAAAATCTGAAAAGTTAACTAGGAAAGACCTGAGGCAATCATTATGTCATGGTCACAGCTTACAATTTGTTTTAAAGAATTCTTACTGTTATAAAAGCTGAATTAACACATTTTACTCAGGTTCTAATACAAACAATACCAAGCTAATAATATTTTAACTTTAAAATAAACAAACAAACAAATAAACAAATAAAAAAACCTTCAAGAAAAGAAAACAAACCAGTTCAATTAATTTAATTAGTGAAGACATCTCAAACTGATATTGTACTGGTAATCAAGTGGTAATGCCTCTTCAGACATAATCAGGGAAAAAAAGAATTTTTCAAAGGTTAGAAAACCTCCTGCTGTTTTCAGGATGTACATGTTACATGTATGCCTTTTTATATTTCAAACCTACTTGGTAATATTTACATACCAATGACTCAGATATACCATACCATCAAGAATCTCATGCTGTAAGATTTCAATACATTGTAAATTATTGCAATCACACAGCTATGAAGTCTTAGCTTTTCAATGGATGAATTCTGCTGTAAATATTTCTGGGGAGCTTTAAGTAGTGGGTAAAGTAAATAGACTTAGGTAAGAGTATCAGATAAAGTATATTGTTAGGTGCCAAACAGTGGAATATCTGGGCTTTACGAATGTGAAATATTTTTATGTATCTAATTAACTCCTAACTCTTCAGAACTATATATATAAATATTGGATATATAATGTGGACAATTGGATATTTTAGATAAATTAATATCAAACACAGAAAACATGGTGTAAAATGTGTAGAAAGTATTACGGAATGACATCTCTTTTGTGAGAAGTTTTATAGAACTACATGAGAACTGTGAGGGGATTTTGTTAACAACATCATCCCAAAGTGTTTCTGCTTCTTGTCATTCTGTGCACAATGTCTTCTTTGACAATATGTCATCTTTAATACTAACCAGGATTAATTTCCCTCAATTTTCCATTTATTAGGTTTCTAACATTCTTCCTAAAGTGCATTTTCAGTTAGTTTTCTATCCTAATATATAACACTTCTATTGCAAGTGCAATATGTAATACAAAAAGTACACTGATCTGTCACTAATATAATCTCAAATAAGTACTGGCATGCAATACCTGAAGCCTACAAAACAGACATGCCTATTTGACGTTCTTTTAATGCCACCAGGCCAGCTTAAATTAATGGTATTGCAGATGGATATTAAAAAGCAATAATATCCCTACAACTGAGAATCATAGTTGACTTATTCACAGCTGAGTTTGGGTAAGGGCTGAGCTCAACAACTGTAAGAGCTAATGAAGGAGAAAAGAAAAAGATAGATTTTTATATTTTCTGCCTAAAATTGTATAAAAAATATTAAAAATAATTAAATTAAATTAAATTAAATTAA
>NW_010290492.1:20567-28733 GCF_000700745.2 Antrostomus carolinensis | reverse complement strand
GCCTCTAGCCAGGGTCAACCCACCACAGGAATACACAGATAAAAGATGCTTAACCAGCTTCCAACTACAACAAGAACATTAAACAGTCACTTTCAAACGTTAATTGAGTTTTATCTTTAAAAAGGCAGTTTGAGTTTCCATTTTCCTTTCCTCTGCTCCCTCCCTCTCTCCTGTCATTCTAACTGAAAACCTATTCCAAATCCACTGCCCTTATTTCAATAACTGATTCAATTTACATCTATATATTTTTGTGCCTACACTGTCCTGTATTTTCATAGCTCTTCTTTTCCTAAGTTGTTTATTTGTTAGTATTTACATACATCTCATAACTCTGCTCAGCTTTCATTTCATGAACAACTCAAGTCAAGCTCTTCTACTCTGTTCTCATAAAGCTGCTTACTCATTCTTCCTATTAGCCACTTTCCTGATTTCAGGTACAGCATTTGTATTTCTTCTCCAGTCATATGAGACCATTTTGACTTGAACGATTTGCTGAAAATCTTTGATGTGAGGCATGAGACTGATAATTCATATGCTATTTCCTTCCAAATGCAGGCATGTCGATTATTCGGTCCCTTCAAGCTGGAGGGATACCATCAACCTTGGCTGTAGTAATTTCCATTCTATACTTGCAATCCTTTTAGCTGCCTTGCTTTGCCCTGCCTCCACAGATAATGTGAGCATTATTACTGGAAACTTAGGCAAAGCGTTCACTAGCCTTATGGTCCCCCATAATCTAGAGGTTATCATTACTTTCTACCTTTCCCTATCCATATTGCAGCTTCATTTCTTCTCCCCTTTTCTCTCATTTCTGTAAGTCTGATTTGATAATATGCCAACATACACTTTGCCCAATCTATATTATTGCTTTGGAAACAAGGCATTAAAACATGTTAGGTGATACACCCTAATCAGGACATACCTTAGGTCTCAGTATCTTGTCCAGTGATGTTTTAACACCACCATTTGCCAGTACTCTCACTGAAAACACCTTTATTAACCCAAAATCCAATTTATTGACAGCTTTGGTATCAGATCTATTAAGAACAACCCTATTATTTTACAGTTATATTACAATGCTCAAAGCTAAAGAAATAAACAAAACATAATGCAAAATCCCCAAATATCATAAAGTTTTAGTTTGTGCTTCATATAAAATAAAGATTATACTGCTCTTGAAAAGTAAAATCAAAAGCACACCAGGCAGAGCCTCAGGGATTGAAAATAATGCAATACCAAAAAGGGGTTTGCTATCTCTGCTATCAAACATCTAACACTTAGCTGCCCATCCAAGCTATCACAGCATTTGTTTGCTGTAGCTTCTCAGCGATCGCTAAAGTACCTTTTCTGCACAGTTCTGCCCTCAGGCTCCTTCCTCTCTCTCTCTTTACAGAGATACTGAACACTGACTGTCCTTTTCTGACAAAGCTCCCTGTATGATCTCATCCTGCCATCCCCTTGTCTGGCCTCAGCTTGGCCTCCTGACAAAAGAGTAGCTAAAACGAGCAATGAAGTTCAGTAGCTCAACAAAGTATTTTTAAAAAAAATATTAATAATAATTTTTATTTTTTGTAAATAAACACTCTGATTGATGAACTCCATTTTACTTGAGTAACAGATCTTAAAATAAAGCTACCAAATCTATTAAAATCTTCTACAGGAAGGACAAAAGCAGCATGTATCATGCTCAGAAAAGGTCCAAGCAAGCACTATTCAGAAAAGTCTTCTTCAAGCTTAAGGAAGAAAAACCAGAATATGCAAACACCCATGTGCTCACATACTAAGAGCGACTGGGGTTGCTGCAGTTGGCAAGCAAATGAGCAGGCAGCTAACCTGCTGGGCCATTCCCTATAGGTGTCACAACAAGGAAAACGAATTTGCTGTGGAAGGTTTGGGGAGCAGCTGTCACCAAAGGAGACACATATATTTTTTAAGGCTTTGTCATTTGTCTTCAGGGTGAGAAACACTGTATTTGACCTCCTGCTGAGGCAGCAGCCCAGATGCAGCACCATGGGCTAGAGGAATAGAAGGGGGCACAGCTATTATTTCAAGTACAAACACCATAAAGCAGATTAAAAAAGGCACAGTCACTAAATCATTGTTATTATTTAAAAGTAGTAAACATGACAACTTTTTAATACTTTTCACACCACACGGGTGTCCTCTCAAGGCATTCTCCAAAACAATTTGTATTAGCTAACTGTTAACTATCTCACTGGCCAAATAAAACAAGACAAAAAAGCATGACATCAAACACTGCCTGGGCAACACAAAGAGCTGGATGGGAAATGCTAAGGAGATGACAGCTCTTGGTCTGTTCCCTTGCCTTCCTCTGGCTGAGGCTGTGCCACCCGAGGAGGCTGCTGTCCCACCTGGCTCCAGCCCCATGCTTACCTGTACTCTGATTTGCCATCCGCAGCTTCTGTAATCACTCCTCAACCTCTTCAGCTTAGCAGGGAGCTACCACCAGAACAGTTTAAACCAACTGGGATGAAACAGCGTGGGGTCAACTGCACGAGCCAAGGATGTGGGTCTCCCATAGAGTGGACCCAGTTTGGCACCTGGCTGCTCTGCCCTCTATCCTCAGGCTCCAGCCCTCTTCCATCAGGGATAACCGAAACCCTCAGGTATGGCCACGGGGACCCTCGTTCTCCTGAGGCCCTGCAGAGAGTCAGCTCAGTGAGCCACTCAAAACAGAAAACAAGCTGTACCAGCAGAAGCCCTTCTGCCAGTACAGGTCCCTGAGCGAGCTCAGGCTGGGAATCATCGGAGAACAGGAACAGGGCTACCAATTGCAGCTGCCTCTGCAATCCAGAAGACCTGAGGGGCATCAGGCTGGGGTGGCCAACTTGCTCCACACAGCAAAGCTGCAAAGCCTGCCAGCCACCACTGGCAGGTCACTCCAGGCGTCCCAGTCTGCAGGACATCAGCCAACAAGCCTTGTCCTAAGCTGTAAAGAGGTACTAACAGTGGATGGCCCTTGAAAGGATTTGGTTCAAATATCTTCCCCAGTGTTCATCTACTCAAATGTGTTTTAATCAGAAATGGGGTTTTTTTGTTGTTGTTTTTTTCTCCTTACATTTCAGAATGTCAGACACTAAACAATATGGATTAAAAATGTTTCCAGAGAGATCTCTTTGGCAGCATCCAATTCATATGTGGAAGATTAATTCAAACCATTGTAAATTCCCCTTAAACATGGAGAAAAACAATACTTATTCATTAAAAATAACGCCATTTGATATCTACATCAGGGGACTTCTGTAGGAGAGTGACTGGAAGAAGTGTTGAAGGTCTCTTTTAATAGATGTAAAAGAAAAAAGAATGAGTTACTCAGAACGACATGCAAACATCCTTGACAACAACTTAAGCAAATCACGAAAGGCAGTTTTCAATGATGCACACTGTTTACAAAAAAAGAAAAGGACAATCTCAACATTTTTACAAAACTTGAATGAGGGAGCTGAGCTACTGTTGCTTTAGAAGTCAGAAAACATTAATGCACTCAGATATGGAAATTAATCCTTTCAAAAAAGTCAGGATGGTCTGAAATGACCTCAGATTTGTAATCCCAACCTGTCAGTCTGTCAAGTTGCCCATTCGATGGTGTACCTCTTGCAGATCACGTGTGAACACGACATCCTTAAAGTAGGGGCTATATGTGAAACACATTTCACAAAACACGTTATGGGATGCCCCAAATGTGAGTATTTAATACAGACAATAAGAGCACTAAAAAACACAATGTGGATGGGCATGATGAAATCCCTGGAATAACTGGTGAAACAACTGCATACACAGTAAAACTAAAGTAGTTGCGAAATCAAATATTTAAGATCATTGGAAATAAATTAGTTGCATACACAACTGGGAAACAAGCAGCAAAGCAAAGGACTGAGAAGGGTTGTAGAATACACTGAGAGAAGAGCATGTGATTTCACTACCAGCTTTACCAGTATCGTATCAATTAACAATGGAAAGACTGAAATCTGTACAGATTGCTAGGGTAATGAGTTGGAAAAAAACGTATATATTCCCAAAAAGTAATTGGGTACTGGTAGTACCCAAATATTCCCAAAAAGTACTGGTAGAAATCAAACACTGACAGTGGGCTTTTCTAGGAAGTGATGACTAACCAGTGGTTTTCAGACTATCCCCTAATCCAAGTCCTAAAAGAAAAGAACTACAATGTGAAAAGATTCAAAGACTCACAACCACACCTTCACTAACACGCTGACAGAGACAGACTTCAGGAAGAATTGGCAAGAGAAGGGGTATGACTACTTTCAGTAAGTATATTTTCAAAGGAAAAAGTTTTAATGTCTCACTTGACATACTTCATAGCTTGAAGTCCTCATTTGACAAGCTTTTAAAAAAAAAAATCTTGAAGAAAGATGTGACAGGTAACTATTGCAGAAACTTACTAGAAAATAAAAAAAAAAAAAGGAGATCATGACTGGCTAACTGAATGTTTTATCTTCCATATATTTTTACTGGATGAAAATCAGTTTATTTGACATTTTGTAAAATTAATGATCCCTTCCCATACAAAAGATAAATCAGTCCAGTGAATATGCCTCAATGTGAAATCCACTTTTGCATAAGGAACTGCTTAGAGCACTTAGGACAGAAGGCAGCCATAAGTAAAGAAGTTTGGGGCTGAAAAAAACTGAAAGGAAACATGAAAATAAATGTTAACACTTGATCAGTTGACTACAAATTACTGTTTTGAAGAAGATAACTTTTTCTGATGCTCTAAAACAGGGACTGCATACGAGTTTAGTACTAGGCAGAAAAGTTATCCATGCTCAGTCTGGAATGGAAGAGTTATCTGCCTGTTTTCCAAACCAGTGCACATTATGTTGACATTCATCAGCTAAGAACAGGAGAACCAGAACTAAATGCTCCAGTTAAATCAAACATGTAAGAAGCAGAAAGACCCTAAAGTGCATTTTCTACTTTGAGTATACAGAGAAGCAATGGCAATATATCATGATCAAATATTGCTACTTGATCAGAGCCCTAGAACAGATTATTGCTGTAAAATACTGTAAAAATGTCTACTTAATACTATACCAGTAGCACTGCAACCTTCTCTTGGCTCAAAATTCTAAAGCTAGTGGTGAGATGAACAAGAAACCATAGTACTTTGTACAGACATATGCAATCAAGGAATAAAAGTTTGGCAATAGATATATCAGGGAGTGCAGAATGAATGTGAAAGATTTAGAGGTTGACACATGACAGAAAATCAATGGTTTACCAAGATGGAGGGGCAGAGTGTGTTCACTCCCACCATGAAATTACTTAACATCAGTGCTTCTGGAAGTAACATTTAATCTATAAGATCAAACAGGGCAACAAACAGCACTAGTTAGGGAAAATACAAATTTCCAAAGTCACGTATCCTCAGAAGAGCATGCCATTCAGCAGCACTATTACCATCAAATACATGTTTGGTTTTGGTTTTGTTTTTTAAAGAAGTCACACATTTATTCAGAATATGACCCTCCAAGAATCAGTAATATATCAAAAAAAGGCTTTTCCTACCAGCTGATTTTGGAGTGAATTTGTCCCTGTTGGCTGCACATACTGCCAGTAGCCTGTATCCAAGATCCAAGTCAAATCCTTGCTGAGCTGCCACTCGACTAACCACCTGCAATAGAAGCTTTATTAGGGGTTACTTGAGCTCTCTGCAAAGTTACATTAACCTACTTATCAGCACTAATGTTAGGCAACTGAATCTGCTGTGAGAGCCACAGTACCAATATGGTGTGACGCATTGGGCGCCAGTAGCTTCCAGTGCAAGTACAGCAAACGGAACACAGGCATCTTCTGGTGATGTGGTTATTTGACCACTCACCAGAAGAAAGGCCTAGTAGTTCCATAAAGTTGGAGAGAGAAAACATTTCCAGAAGAGATAATGTAAGAGAAATGTATGCAAAGATTGTACAGAATACATTTTATTGTACTTGAGACTTCAAGATGAGAAGTCCCTCTGTCTCTATGACACAAGCAGTTCCTGGCTCTGTTCACAAGAGCAGTGCCCAGATCCTTTAGGTTAAAATGCCCTCCTCCACATTGATGGGCAGCGCTCTCCTACGCTGTGATCAGTGTCACAGTTGCTGCATTTCAACAATACCATATTGGGAAGCACATTTACTACAGTTTTACAATGAATAGGCCTGTGCAAGAAGCATTTGCCAAACACATTAAGTAGGGAAAAAGATTTTTTTTAATTATTATTGTACTTCTGCTGGAAATAGGAGCTGATCTAGAAGGGCGAGCAAAACTAAGCAAATCAAAGACTGGGGTTAAGGATGAAAAGTAGTCAACTGTTTCTCCAGGCCAGCAACTCAGCTATCAGCCAAGAATGTATCTGCACTAAAATCTGCATAGTATAAACACAATACTGCGGTCATTCTGGCAAGCTATGCTAAAGTTATACACAGCAGAGCTTTTATATTGCCTTCTAGTGGCACAGGATGACTTCAGACTCAGATGCATAGATTAAACAGATTATTCTTAACGTCCATTACTGCTCTGCATTGAAACGATGGTCAAGGAACTCCAGAAGAAACAGAACACCCATTTCCTTGTGTGGAGTCAAAGAAAGTTCTTATCCTAAATAGCTTACAATACAACAAAATATCCTTTTCTCACCCCTATCTCCATCTAAAAGCTTCTTTCTAAATTAATGACACTGCAATTATCTGTATCCAGGACTAATTCCTCCCAAAAAGCAACAGTATGGAACCGAGTGAAAAAACACCATATGAAATAACCTACAAATGGTAAGAAAATACACTATTCTGCCCAACCTATTCAACACTATTACATGAATCTTAT
Organism: Antrostomus carolinensis; assembly: GCF_000700745.2. Classification (NCBI taxonomy): domain Eukaryota; kingdom Metazoa; phylum Chordata; class Aves; order Caprimulgiformes; family Caprimulgidae; genus Antrostomus; species Antrostomus carolinensis. Next base: position 21,884 of record NW_010290492.1, on the reverse strand, counting down.
TATTCCGAACTTTTTCCAATATCTACTTTTTGTAATTAACAATTAAGAACCAAATTTCTTCCTTAAGAAAGAATTAGCATAGATAAAGTACCCAGGTAGATTTTTGTTGCTTCTGTTGTTCCTATTGGTGGTGGTGGACGAGAAGCTGAATGTGAGCTGGCAATGTGCACTTGCAGCCCAGAAGGGCAACCATATCCTGGTCTGCATCAAGAGAAGCATGGTCAGTAGGTCGAGGGAGGTGGTTCTCCCCATCTGCTCTCCTGAGGCCCTACCTGGAGTACTGTGTCCAGTTCTGGAGCCCCCAACACAAGAAAGACATGGACCAGTTAGAACAAGTCCAGAGGCGGCCACCAGGATGATCCGAGTGCTGAAGCACCTCTCCTATGAAGACAGGCTGAGAGAGTTGGGGCTGTTCAGCCTGGAGAAGAGAAGGCTCTGGGGAGATCTTATAGCGGCCTTCCAATACCTGAAGGGGCCTACAAGAAAGCTGGGGAGGGACTTTTCATAAGGGCACTTAATGACAAAACAAGGGGAAATGGCTATAGGCTGAAAGAGGGTAAGTTTAGATTGGATATTAGGAAGAAATTCTTCACTGTGAGGGTGGTGAGACACTGGAACAGGTTGCCCAAGGAAGTTGTGGATGTCCCCTCCCTGGAAGTGTTTAAGGCCAGGCTGGATGAGGCTTTGAGCAACCTGGTCTAGTGGAAGGTGTCCCTGCTGATGGCAGGGGGGTTGGAATATATGATCTTTAAGGTCCCTTCCAACCCAAACCTTTCTATGATTCTATTAATTTAATAATTACAGATTCAAATGAATTTATCAGATGGGAGCATCCCTTCCCTAAATTTTTTTTTTAACTCTCTCAATCTCAAAGTTGAGCAGTAGAGGTCTTCAGGGAAATGAAATGGGAATTTTGGACAATTAGTACAGTAATACACAACCACAGAACACACCTACTGTTTTATCTCCTGTTTATCTTGACAAATAAAATTGTAAGTCTTAGATAGGAAAGAAAAACAATTGCAAGAAAGAATGCAATTATTTCTGATAAATCGAAAATATTTCCAACTCGGTAGATCAGCCTTTAATCCTTTACAAGTCCGATTGTTGCTAATATCCCGGCTGGGACTCTGGTCTGAACTTGCAAAAGATAAAATAAAAAACCACAGGCAAAACAACAGCAGAGCAACAAGATAATTCATGCTAAGTTAGCAACAGGAGTGAAGACTGGTAGGCTGCTATGAGATCTGGAAGACACACACTTGGAAATGTAACTGTTCCCCTTGACTACTTCCAGTATTACCACAGTTCAGCCAC
>NW_010290492.1:14867-20545 GCF_000700745.2 Antrostomus carolinensis | reverse complement strand
AGTAGACAGAAAGCTCCTCTAAAAGAACCATCTTAAAGGCAATGTCTCATTAATGTGTAAACTTATTTAAACTCCTTTAGGCATCATCTACTGTACCATCACAGAGGAATGCATTTCAGACTGCTACTCGGGTCTGTAAAATAAAGGAGAAAGGGCCTTCCCATTTTCTGTTTTGAAAAAGCACATTATCATTTAACTATTTATTTTGAAACTGGACAGGAACAAAGGCAGATACACCTGCACATCAGTGAGCACATGGTAACTTAAGAAACACATTGTCTGCTTATATAGTTGGTTAATTTCAAAACAGGAAGCTACAAATATTGAGACCCTGCTGGCCAGAGGCCAAATAACTACTTTCAACAGACATCTTGCTAATTATGGAAAAAATTCTACAAGGTAACTCAGGAAATACAGAGAATCATAAATCCTTGAGCCCATGAAAGCCAATCTATGATTACAATGAATTGCAAAGTTTGGGTCAGTCCGAGTCCTAACAACAGGCTGAGGCCTCACCTGCTACACTCTCATTTGACATCAATTTCCTTTCTTTTTTCTTTTTCCTTTCCTTTCTCCTTTCCTTAATTTTTTCCTCTGCCAGAGATAGGACTGCTCTATACCTCACCATGGACAAAAGCAGAGCTTCCAGATGCCAGGGCATGGAGCCCCAACACTGACATGTGGCCATGGCATTGTCCTGTTAAAGCCCACCTCAAAGTGGGTGAAGCTGTACCTTAGCAAGCACTGCAAGTAGAAGACTGAGAAGGCGGAATCTGAACTTGCGAGTCTGGAGAAGTGAGCCAGTCAAACTGTTACTTATTACTCAAGGTTTTCATGAAAAATGTGAGGAAAAACAAACTGCAAGTTTATTTTAGCTAAAATTTTTTTTTTTAAAATCTGAATTTGAAAGAAAGTGCTTCCACTGACAAACTGCACAAAACCCCTTTCTCCTCTCAAAACAACAAAACCCCAAGCTATTTAATAGACATTTCTAATAAAATTTTAATTTTGCCAAGAGTCATTTTCCACCTAATGTTTTCTTCTATGCACTCTGCTAAATGCAGAAAGAGGCTCTGTAAAACAAGCTGGTCTAACTGTGCTGAAGGGGGCTTTCTCCGGGCCCTTTTCCCCCAGCCCTTGGCTTTTGTACACCACCACTCAGCAATCCCCTTAGTCAACACAAATAGGGCAGTTCACTTTTTATTTCCAGTTTCTTCATAGGTTCACAAATTTTTGCATTAACTGTATTTAAAGTTTTTCTTTCACTTGTGACAGCTAAAACTTACTTTTATTTCAAAATGAAAGTTGAACAGAACAGATCATATATCCTCCAAAGCCCCTGTTTCAGGATGCCTACAACTGAAGTCAGACATTGCTCACTCGTACTTGGAAGGCTTTCCTACAGTAAACCTGTATACTAGGGACTCCTGGCCTTTTAAATAAACACTGAGATTTCTCAGAAACAAGATGACAAACGCATCATAGGAGTATGATCCAGAAAACATAAAGAACTAACTACAAGGCATTTGGTAAGTTTAATATATTCAAGTCAGCAGACCCTGCTGAAATTTACCTTAGAGTGCCCCAAAGGAACTAGCCCAGGCAAACCTTGCAACTGCTAATGATTATCTTCAGGAATTCATTCAAGATAGAGACCTTGGAGGCACATCAAATCTCTGGTTTTAAGATGGTAAAAAGGTGAATCTCAGAAATTACAGGTGTCCAGACAGACAACAAAACAAATTACTAAACAAATATTAGGTAACACAGAACATCACCATGAATCTGTCAGCACAGTGCAGTTCCCTTCTTTGAAAAGTTAACTGGCCTTGTAAGTGCAAGGAAGATAGTGGATGGAACACATCTTAATGCTAATATGCCTTTTGATATTGCCCTGTATGACACTATCATAACAGAGGAACATAGCCCAGATTACAGTATTATAAATTTTACTCAGATTATTAATTGTCATCTGTCCTGCATACAGGTCAATTCTACATATGCAGTCATGACTTGGACAACAAAACAGAGTAACTTGCAAAACACAGGCAGAACAGTCTCCAAACACTTAAAAGGATAAGACAAGAATTTAAAATAATATTTAAAAACTGGAAAAATGTTAAAAAAACAGGCCAAAGACACATATGAAATACTATAGATGGGAAAGAAAAATGCCCAGATAGAAAATTAGGAACACATAGCAGAATCCATCTGCTCAGTGTACAAGTGACTAAGGATAAACACTGGAAATATGTTATAGGTATTAAAGACCATCAAGCACTGGAAGAGACTATGTATCAGTCCCTGGAGTCTGGGGGTAAGAGGATTTATAGCAGAACAGACAATATCTATGCAACATCCCAGCTTGTTGAGTAGACACCATGCTCCCTTAGGTCCATCGCAAGTCCAATTTCAGTGACGCCAGACACCTGCTGCTGACTGGAGCCACCCAGCTCAGTCTGAACTCTGTCCCAGGAACTCTCCTAGGTTTGAAACCTCCTCTGATTTCCCACTTGCTCAGGTAACAGTGCTGATCAGATAGGACTGAGTCAACACAGTTTCAATTATCCATTCAATGTTATGGCTAACTGATATGATACCATTTGCAAACATACTCAGGCTTTCTCTAACTGCTAATTCAAGTTGAACACATCGGCAAAAATTCAGACAACATGCAGGCAGCACCATGTGTTCAACCATGACTTTATTCTGCAATGCTGTAAGCATATATCTTAGTTTACCTAAGCATACATACCAAAAAATTCAGTTGAAAAGTAGTGCATTTTAAAAAAAAAAAAAAAAAAAAAAGAAGACATAAATTGGCAGTAATACTAGTCATAAATTGAGATGATCATCCTTTATCATGGTTGAGAGAGGTGCTTGGCCAGCCCAAGGTTTAACATTTAATATTTCTCTATATTATTTTACAAAAACAGTTTAGACAGGCCTTATAAAAGCTAGCCTATTTCCTACACACGCTTGTAACACCTAGCTTTTGTTTTAACTTACATATGGTGCTGACAACTATTTCAAGCTGTGCCTCTAAAGGAACATACATCTTATTTGCAAACAAACACTGTTTTAAGATTAAGAAAATCTGATGACCCCAAACCTTTTAAATCTTTAATCTGAAGAACATTGCATTCATAACTGAGACATTACATTCACTGCCTGTGACAGCTCTGCAGAGTTCCAGATGCCTGAACTCTCAGTGTTGTTGACAATGAGAGGAGAATGATGAGAGTTAGGTTTTAATAACGTGAAAAGCAGAGAAATTCTGCTACCAACTTATTTTCTCTTTGCTGAATTTAACCAAAATCCTTTTTTGTTTGTTTGGGGTTTTTGTTTTGTTTTGTTTCTCCTCCTTTTGCAAGGCTAAGGAGCTACACCAGGGCAAGCTCCAGTCCCTGCCCTTCTCATCATCACACCATGAAGTACTGGAACAATGTACCTCTTAACCTAACAGGCCTGTTAATCAAGAGAGCTATCTGACTGCTTATTACAAAGCTCCCTTCCCATTATGTTGCACTTTCAATGAATCTCTTAACCAGCAGCAGTCAAGAGCTCCCCCCCCTGCTGGCATCAGAATGAATTTTACCAATTCAATTTGCTGGCTTCTCAAAACTAAAAATGCCAGCTGATTGCTAGTTCAGACAGCTCTGTGTTCAGCCACTTGTGCATACTTGAAATTATCTGAATGCAGTTTGAAGACTACAGCAGAAATTTTGTAATTAGAATTCTGCAATGTAGATGGTAATTTTTCCCCCTCAGTAACACACAAAGATCAGATAAACAGGAAGCAAATTGAGGAATTTTGCAACATGAATAGTGATCTGCCTCAAACAGAAACAAAAAAAAAAAAAAAAAAAAAAAAAAGAGGTGGGGGGGAAGAATCTGTGATCTGAAGTCCTGGTCTGATGAGACTCTTACACTCCAGTTGCACAGGGGCTGCCTCAACAATACAGACAATCAAAGCAGGTGAGTGAAGTTATATCATTATCTAGTTTCTTGCCTTTGATGCTTGAAAATAGAGATTAAGTAGATTCTGCAAATGTAAGAGATTCTACAGAGCCCTTGTATTCAAACTAGGGTTTTCTTAAAATGTGCTTCCCACCCCAGTAGGCAGATAAGGACCATATTTTTAAAATAAAATAAACCAGCATCCCTGCCATCTACTACTATTCTTGACACTTCTGGCAACAGTGAAGTAAACCATACTGAATAAGGATAACTCCTTTACATCCTCTTCCTCTCCTCTGCGTACCTCTAACAACCATGAACATGAATAGAATAGAAAGAAGGTCACTATACTCAACCCAGTCCATCTGAAATTTTCTCCCAGAGGAAAAGATGAAGCCAGCTGATCACTGGGTCGCTGTTGTCACCCGAGTCCTGGCAGACTTAGAACAACGGTATGGATGAAACATACAGCCACCATATGAGGCAAGTAATACAGGAATTCCAAAAGTGTTTAAATTTGGACAGCAACACATCTCAAACAAGTATTTTAAAGCTTAAGATAATCAATGTCTTGACTAATGAAATTAAGTTTTAAGAAGGGTTTTAGGACACCATGAGGTCATATGACAGCCAGCAATACTGAGTTATTTGGTAGCATTATGAGCTGCTGTGAAGCAGAGCGTTCTGTGCCTGCTGGCTGTCCTCTGACGGTACAGCACGTACACAGCCCTGGAGTACTGTGATGCACTCACTGCAAACACATAAAACTGTGTGCTTGACAAATGCAGGGAGAGGATGATGGAAGCAGAATTTCTTCCACATGAACTTTCTGCTCTGGAAGACTTGGATACACAGATTAAACACAACATTTCTAGAGCTCTAATGGGCAGCTGCATCCTGCCATTTTCTGGGTATAGATATGCTGAACCAACTCTTCCATCTGTAATTACTCACATTCAGATCCTAACTTGATTTAAATCTGATGTTTTAATGTCACATGTTGATTTTTATAACAGACTTTTCTGCATTGAACAGAATGAACCCAGTCTGGCCTGAAGTCAATGTCGCAAGCAGATACCTTGTGAACACATTAGCATTAGCTCATCTTTGTTGTTTTTGCTGTCTGAGGAATCCTGGAATCCTGTTGTGGAACCTTGACATACTTGACGTTATTCAAAGTCATTATTCTTGCCTTTTGGGTTTTTTTTAAATGTTTTTTTTCATTACATATCAGATGAGCAAAAATAGATTTTTGTATCACGTAACTGAGAGTAGCTATTTTTATTTTTCTGAAAATTACCTAAAAAAAATCTCCACAGTCTCAATTCCAGGATTTTCCAGAGAGAAATGCAATTCAAAAGATTATTGTACCATGTATCACTAAAAAATGAATCTATAGCAGATCCTTCCATCAGCTTAACATAGATTCTTGCTATTTCAGCAACTCTCTGCAGCAGTACAGAGATCTAGTAAGAGTTACAAGCAGCACAAAAGATTTAAATAAAATCCATAATCTTCAGATAAGAGTACAACTAGGACTACAGCTTTGGGTGTTGTTTTTCTTTAATTTAAAGAGAAACATTTCTTAAACAATCATGGGTCAGTTTCCCCACATCTGATGACTGAGGTAGACCCAACATTTGGAGAGGAAATCTAGAACATGGAGGGGAAAAAATGCATTTTTAATAACTATTTCAGCATTATCTTTTTGTGGACAA
>NW_010290492.1:0-14822 GCF_000700745.2 Antrostomus carolinensis | reverse complement strand
TAACCACGGTGGTTAGAGACCCCACTTTTCACTAGAGAAGCTCTGTTATATTCAGTGCTTTGGCCAAGAGCCAGTCCAGGTAAGCACACCCTGCTTACCTAAATTCCTTCTACTGTCCAAATCTGTTGTGGTGCTGGGTTTTAATTTCTTAGACTAAGTCTCTAGGTGCAGTTACAGAGTTACTGCACACAGCTGTGCTTCTCTTGCCCTTTTATTTCCTTCTCAGGCATGCTGGAGGGCCCTGAAGAACGATGAACTCGGCGCCTTGTAACGCTGAAGTGCAGCAGGAGAACAAAGCAGCGCCTTTATCATCCTTCACTGAAGTCAGGTCAGTAAATCTGTCCATTTTGCTCTCAGCTGTCCCCTCATTTCCATTTTTGCTGCAGCACCGACACAAAGATAGCCAATGCCCTCAGTAAGATCATTTACATGTTAAACTGCTTGGGAAGTGCAGACCTATGGGATGAGACTAGTGTGGATCTGAGAAAAGGCAGAAAAGAGTGAGACAATCTGGTCCAACCAAACGGGTTTGTTGGGTTTGTTTTTTTAATTGCTGTGTAATAGCCAAAGCTGTTTCTTTCAAAAGACAGTAAGGCAGTGCATATACAGTTCATTTTTAGAGACTGATATTCCTAAATTTATCAAGAATATTAGCCTTCCCATAATATAATCTCATCACAAAGTGCTTTATAAACTATGAAAACTAGAATCAGAAACTATTTCAGTCATAATGAAAACAGTTATGTCTGGTTTGTGGAAAGTGGAAGTTACCTTTATCAGCTCCCCGTAATACTATGCGAGAAGTAACGTTACATATCAAAGAATACTGCATCCATTGCAATTTCAATAATTTATAAAATCAGTTATTTCAATTATAATTCAAATTTCTAGCCCATAGACAGTTCTATTTGATTTGAAAATAACTACTGTTGAAAAACAACATCTAGCTTTCCTTAGCAAGTTAGAAGAGAGTTTATTGTCTCTGAGAAAGAAGATAATTTGTTTGCTTGAGTTTCATCAAAACTGTTTAAGGCAACCTTTCTGTAGCCTGTGGCTTGCAAGGAAGAAAACAGATTCAAAGCTTAGCCCTCCCTCCTTGACATTTTATTTATATGTTGAATCGTGCTTTCTTTATACACTTATATTTCCCACTCACTTTGGTGATTTTCTATAATGTGACAGCACAAAAAGGTAAGCCCTAGAATTAGCATCCACCAGAACTGTTTGAATTAACAGTTTCGCAGGTGTGGTCACACACACTTTTGCCAGAAGAGGCACAGCTTTTGGGGCTTAGTTAATGAAAAAATAACTTATTTTTACAGCACAAGCCATAGGTTTACCTGTGCACCCTAAACTTTTTTCTTTGTTTGCACTGCACAGAATTATTCCAGTTTTATTCATAGGCCTTGACAGCATCAGCCTAAGTTCTTTATCACAAGCAGAAGGTATTTCACCTCTAAAAGTGCAATCATTTATAGTATCCTATACAACAAACACAAAGTATTTAACTAGCTAAACAAAGCCTGCTATCAGGCCTTATTAGACACGTCTCTGTTACAAAATCCTGAGTTTGTTCTTGAGATGAGAAAATCATTCCTATTATCCTGCACACAGTGTCAGTGGAGCCCCTAGTAGCAAATTCAATGCCAGTAATATCAGATACTGATGATAAGTAAAAATTATAATCTACTGCTAATAGCCAGTGTGCATACTGTGCACATGCATTATTCTTAAAGAGGAAAAAAAAAATCATCAGGGAAAAACAACCACTAGAAACATGTTGACAGTCACCATGCACTGTCTAGCCAACTCATGAAATTTGCAAGTCATCAAGATTTCCGTAAGTGCTGGCGTTACAATTTAAGCACAGAAAACCTTCTGTAATAGCCTATTCTATACATTATTATAAAAACCAGTGATTCCATAAGTGAAGGTGGAAGGTTTTTTGCTGATGCCCAACCAGAATATTTCTAAAACCATTCTTATGCATCCATTCAGGGTCTGTTAGACTGGCAACAGGAATAAAAACATATTGGTGTTATAAAGTGAACCAGATCTTACTGAGAGTGCAGATATGAAGATGGTATGTAGGATAAACAGAACTATTTTCTAAGAACCACTTCTTAAAATTAAAGCACTATTTCAAGATTTTGAGCAATTTTTTTCCTTTTTATTAATCGGATTAAATCTAATTGGTCAATTTTTGCAAAAATATTATAGATAAGACAAATTATTATGCAAAGAATCTTTTAAACCAGAGGTACCATTAAATTGTCTATTCATAATACAACAGAACTGTTTTGATGCTCTGTCATTATTACATCTGATGCATTTAAACTTTGCAGTGTATGAGCGGATGGTTTGTTCACCCCTGAGACAGCTTGCCCCTCTGTAGTCATGACATATTAATACATTTCAATTCGGATTAGTATATCCTGTGCTACCCACTAGTAGGATATGATGATTTCATATCCCCTGACGGTTCCAGAATAGTTTAATATACCACTTTTTCCCTGGTCAGAGAGCTAACAGAACAGAAAGAAAAAATCCTTCTCTACACTACAGAGGAGGAGCCTTATAACCAAGCAAGCATTTTTAGTACTTGTAGAATTTCTGGATTAAATCCACTTGCCTTTAGGAATCCACGTAGCTCAAATGCTGTAATGATTGTAATGATGGTAGAGACTACTTGCTTTAAAAAGCACATCCAAAATATGGAAGTTTTAAAGGAATTTGGTTTTGAAGGTCCTTTTAAAGACTGACAATATAAAACAATAATCCTGTTTTAGTGGTTGAACAGACTTTCATAGCGATTTTTCACTTTTCTTTTAGCATAATCCCCACAAAGAAGAACACTGATAAACTTTGTCTGCATTAAGAAAAAAATTGGCTCCTGATAGTACAGAACATGTAGCTAAGAAAGCTGATGTTAAATTTACTCACAATATTCCAGTATTTCATCTGCCTTCCACTTATTTGCAACTTCCTGAATAATTTGCCTTGAAACAGACTGAAGTTCTATCATGTTTGTTAAATAAAGGCAGATAAACGTATCTTCCTGTAAGAGGACAGCAAGCCTCAACATCCACCTTTGCTAAATTTCGAAGAAAATATTTTTTAGAAAGAAGTTATATATGAGCAAGCTCAGAAAAAAAGAATTTTTAAAAGGAAATGTGGGCCGGAAAGAGACCGTGCCCACTGTACTGCTACATATTAGGAATATACAGGAGGTATCAACCTCTTGGGGTGCAACCATATAGTTAAGCCTGTTTAATGGGAAGCAGGCAGAGGAATGTACACAGTGAGAAAATAAAGAGCACCTTCCTTACAGGGATTTTAAAATTAGGAACAATAAGCATATTCATTCTGCAAATCCTGTGTATTCATTTAGCACAAAACAAGCCATCCTGTGGTTTTTCCTGGTTAGGAAAATAATGAGATTACAACATGTGATAAAGATGCTGCTGCCAGTCAGTCTTACACTGCAGACAGTGCTCTCCCATAACAAGCTTGGGAAAGAGGGATTTCATGCCACCCTGTTCAGATTTCAGAGAGGAGTATGAAGCAATGCAACATGCTGTTTAAATCTTAATAGTATTTAGATAATACGGGTTTTTCTTCCTTTCTTTCTTGTCAGATGAAAGATAGCATTTTAATTTCAAGAAACTCTGCTTCCTAGGTATTGCGTGTTTTACTTCCTTATTTTTCACAGAGCATTTCCTTCTCACTTGCCCTGTGTTCTGTGAAGACAGTGAATCACTAACAGTCAGATCTTATTTTGACCCTGTGCTTGGGCAGGGCTGCAGGTCTGCTTACGCAGAAGGACAAGATCTAAACAGCAAGGAAGCCGCAGGTCTCATTTACAACATTTTAGCAGAGGTCTGCAGAAAAATTGAGCTGCCTAAGTACACTTGAGCCGAGTGTCTCCTTTCCCAAACACTAACTTGAAAATGCTAGCAAAGTTTTTAAAAAGTATAAATACAATGTATGTATGCTCACACCAGATCCTACGTCCATTTTTTCAGGTTTGAGCTTATATATTGAAGGTAACTTTTATTTCAAACAGAATCATTAAATAACTTTGGACTCTACTAACATTTCTAACTTTTTTTTTTTCTGATTGGAGGAATGATATGCATCTCCTTAGATCACTGGATTTATTCTAACTTTTTGACACAGAAATCTGAGGGATGCTATACACTTGAGCACATTAAGATGGAGCCATTCCTTAACATTTGGATTTCTGGCAACTCTATCTCCATCTTCGTATCTGCTTTATATATATCAGCTACACAGCGCATGAAAATAATCCATGCACTTCTGCTTCCTCAACAAATACAGTGATAGTCTCTTCATTAATAGTTTTAAAATGTCTATCTCCTTTGTGACTATTTATTTAATCAACTTGTGATGCAAATTGCAGTGAAGCTTTTGAACACTCCTACTCCAGTCAGAATTTAATTCCTCTAAGGTTTTGACTCCACATAACAATTTTGGACTGGATCCTGCTGCTGGGTGCATGGGAAATAAAACTTCCAAACCAAAAAATGCTGTTGTGTACACAATAAAATATATTTTCAATGCATTATAATGAAGTTGCTTTAGAAACTGCAGTGGTCTTAATAAAGAGCGAATGGAAAGAAAAGCACTGAAGTCAATAAAACTGTTGGATGTCAGGATTAGACCTGCAGTCAATATATGGAACCAAGTAAGCCAAACAGGCATGTCAGAAACACTGTTTAGCTGAAAGTACAGCACACTTAGGATAGCAGACAAGTAGCTCTCCAATCCCACCAAAACTGAGCAAAGGAAAATAAATGCCTGAAAAGTCAGTTAACTCCATAAGAACACAACTCACTTAGCAATTTCAAACCATGAAAATAAATATTGTGTGTGCATGTCAAGTAACCCAGCCTGTGCACTTTTAGGTAATTAACTATAAACGGTTTTCATTTTTATGATTTAACTCATTGTTACTGCATTTAGTTTCGTGTTAAGTAATGGAGTCAAAGAAACAGTTGTTAGGATCTGGCTTCATGTGTTTAAGATAAAATGACAAAAAACTCCACAAAATGCAGATTCTGAAAATCAAGTTCCTTTGCCAGAGGATAGGAACCACCGCCCACAGAGGGAGGGGACATACCGTCAAACAACCCATCAGGCTCTGCTCAAATGGTCTCTGGAAGGCTCTGGGGTCTCCGCACCAGTCCAGGAGCTCTGTTGCTGCATTATGGAAGTTTGCAGGGTTCTGTAAGTGCTGGAAAGGGAAGACAGAGCAACATGGTAAATAATATACACAGGGGCTGATATAGTCTTTTCTACATCACATTAATGCAAAGTTTGGAAACTGGGAACAGCATGTAATTTGGAAACAAGATCTTAAATTGTACAGTGAACACAGAAAATCCTACTTCGTTCTTGTCAACACTGATGCAGATTTTCTAATTTTCTGATATGAACTCATTAGTTAGAGGTGAACTGTAGCTGAAATACCAGAGGTCCCCTGAATTCCTTCCTCCATAACATCACCTCTCTCAGCTGCAAACCATAAAGGACTCTACTCGGAAATCAAACCCATCCAAGCCTAAATTGAGGGAGATTTCGGTTTTATGTCAAAGTCACTGCCTTGGGTTTATGCCTCATTGTCGGGACATACCAGCAGAGCCACGCCTTCCAACTATCAAGATTCTGATTTTCTGCTGCCAGCCAAAAGGCAAACACCACAGTCTCAGAAAATACCAGTGATACAGCAAAGCATACTCAGAAAATACCAGTGACAGAGCAAAGCTTACCTACTGTACTGATTCCTTCTATGAGTTTTGGTTTCTGTTCATCATGATGTATCATCATGAGCAATTTGGATGATCAGCTTCAGGATGACAAAAAAAGGATTATTTCTTGACTGAAGTGTGGTGTGATACTGCCATGACCAAAAATGTATCTACATGCACAGAAAGCATGTAGACATTTCAGAGTGGAATCCTACCTCTCCTGAAAAGGCTGGCACCATTTTGAGGAAAAAAAACCCCAAAAACCTGGTTTTGTTTCAAAATTTGCATGGGCAATTACAATTTACATTCATCTCCACCTTTGCACTGAACAACGTGTAGTCTTGTTTTTAGAGGCATTTAGTAAACTTACCTGATACTAGTATTCACACTGTCATCCCTCACTGTGAAGAGGGAACACATTTTACATGAATATTATTGCTACTAAGTTCTCCAGTTCTGGTGATGCTAGATGTTTCAGTGAATACTCCAGAAACAAGAAGAAAAAAGTGTATTTAGGAATTGTTGGTATCTTTTTAAATAGTAGTTTTCTAATTCTTGGAATTGCTGAGAAAAACATGAAAACGAGATGAGCGTTTTATCTGGAAGGCACAAAACCCAAAGGCATAATATAAAAAATACATCATTATTTTTGAATCAGTTGCATAATTTGGGAAAACAAGACTACTCATTTCTAAGCATCTCAATTGCCAACAATGTTCACAACCTATTTTTTACCCTTGTCCCTTCATGCCTGAAAAGCTGCATATATTAACTCTACAACAAATAAAGGAAAAAAAAAAATTCCTCCCATGCCAGGTTTTGAAGAGTTCCCAGTCTGTGAGCTTTTGAATCACATTACTGTAATTCTTATTCAATGAAGGCTCTTGGTCAGAGGCCTTATTTTAACAAGAGATGACTGACACGTGGGGCATGGATTTTTAAAACAATATCAGAATTTGAAAAAGCAGACAGGCACTGTGCAATGCAGTTTTCTTCCTCTGCTCTACAAGCGCAGACTACAGCTCACACTACCATCCAGTTTGATAGCTTTACCTAGGCTGCATTTCAGAACAACACCTCCTTGCCAGCTGATCATCTAGTTATTGGAGGAGTCAAACTACTGTGTATACAAATTAAAGAGAATAATTCAAGTAAATAAATGTAAGAAGCCATATTTTAAGGCTTCTTGTAAAAATAAGTCCCATGCCTTGTAAAAAAAAGCCAGCAGTTTGGGTTATAAATCTGGTAAGTCAAAGGGAAAAGGATGCCTTTCTGAAGGCTTCATTTAATCCTCCAGAGAAGCGATTGCCTGATGCCAAATATCTCAGTGTATACTGCTCCTTCTGCATGCCACTTTCATCTGCAGGGGAAAGAGAAGTTGGTTCAAACTCCTCTACAATAGCACACGTAAGCTCTGTTACTATCAAACATATGATTCCCAGAAGGCAGGAAAGGCATGTAAGCTGGTGAACAAATTGCACAATACCGAACACATCCTGCACCGGTAGGACACAGGTCACAGATATCTCAGTAGGGAAAAAAAAGCCCCAATTCGAAATCCTCTTCCACACAGAAAAAACATACAGAAAAAAAATCACTGAAAGCTACTCAGTTCTGTACTTGAAATAGTCTTTAATAATCCTTCCATCCTTGGGAAACAAATTGAGATCTGCTGATGAAAAGCCCCAAATAAGAGCTAGCTACTATTTATTTTCACCAGTCTTGCCGTTAGCCAGCTACACGCGACATCTTCCACTAACACTTACAATGAAATTTCCTCACTGAGAAAAAGACATTCTACCTGAATCAGAACAATTTTTATAGGTTCAGGCTAACAAATGAAAAGCAGAGCAGGACCTTCGCCATATGCTTAATTTTCAGTTTAGCACAACAAAACACCAACTGAAAGCAGTATCCCTTCCCAGAGTAAAGGCCCAACATATGTTAATTTTGCACTTCCCTGTGGAAGAAAAGGCTCCTTCTACCTGCCTGTGTCAAAGCAGGGGTGACCTCAATGACTTGATTTCTTTGTTCTGTAACTCTCCAGGTTATTTCACTGCATCAGGACTGAGCACTGAGGCACACTATCATAACCCATGTCTTAAATACAGAGGGGGTGCTGAAATCTTGACTTCTTGAATGCAACTATGCAACTGAAACTAGTTTAGAAACTCATTGGGCAAGATAAACAATTCTATTAGTTCCATTATAGGCTAAAAAGCCCCAAACAAACCATAAGAAAAGGTTGTCAGAATACCAGTGGTTTCTGTCTCTGTGGAGTGCATACGAGTAGTTTCTGGGACAAGAGAAAGGCTGGTCCTGTGGGGACACTTCTTCCAATGTCATATGCCCAGGACTTATTTCTCACAGCTTTCTGACTTTATTAATATTTTTAAATTAAGGTTTTCCTCTGATTTTTCTTTTTCAGATTAAAGAGGGTAAGGTTACTTTTATGTAAAATAAAGAGAAGGTCCAGCATGAAGCAAAGCATGAAGGCAGGCACCAATTCCTTCCCCGAGTTATGCAAGAAGACATTCCAGATGCCTACTGTGATTTTTTTATTTATTAACAGCTTAAACACTGCAGCCAGGGCAAAATGCCCCAACGTCATTCACATCCTCACAATAAAAAGCCTGCTTGAGAAGAATATTACATCTACTATATTCATTGAACAAGAAATTAAAGAGATTTTCTTAGCTCTCGATCCAAGAACAGAAGTACAAAACAAAGCTTATGCCAGATCCATCCATCCATCAGTGTTGTTGTGAAGCATTTCCCATGCATGGCTCCATACTCTTCAACTGAAATTATTGGCAGCATTTTGACAGAAGCAAGGCATGTGCCTGAGAGTCTAGTCTGAAACTGTGCTTCATGTAAACAAGGAAAAAAAAAATCACCTAATTAGTAGATGGTTTTGAAAAAAGTGACAGTGAACGAGATCTTGGTACGACACACCTTGGTACATCTTCAAAGCTACTAGTGAAGGGCCACCTAACACCACCATGCATGCAGTCAATGGTGTTTTCAACAAGTGGAGAGGATTTGTATGAATAAAATCTGGAGCAGAGATGAACAAAGCCAATGAACTGAATGAACTGGTTATATACCAAATTGCTTTCAGTATCATCTGCTTTTCAGAAGGCTGTTAGTGAAACATGACAATTTCCATTATTTCAAAACCTTCGGAAAATTTCAGTGTAATAATTTATAACTCTAAAATCCTAATATTTTCTTAGCTTGAATGGAATAGAAATACTTGATGCATGTGAGTGTATTGTTATTGCAGGGATCACCAGGTGGTGCTTTGAAGAGACAGTCTCTCAGAGTCATTTATTTTCGGTTTTGGAAGGAATCATGTGTTCTCTGTAGCACTTCAATTAACTGCCTAGTGTAGGAGGATGGAGAAAACAGCAAAGGACTTTGCTCTCCACTTTGCTACGTTCAACTAGAGTGAATTGTACCAGCAAACCCCCTTTCTGAGGACTGACATTTGGGCTGGATTCCAGGGAAGACAGGAAACATCTACCTGCTGCTCATTACCACCTCTGGCTTAAACGTTTTACTGACATAAAGAACAGAACATCTTTGTAAATTAGAGTGCACATATGGACAGAGGACGCAGGTACACTAGGACATCCAAGTTCATCAGCTTTCACAGCAACTCTCTGTGTGCTTGTTCCATGGTTTGCTGCGGTGATAGTTGCCGAGGGTGGAGAGGGGTGGGGGGGGGTAGATGGACACGGGACAAAACCAAACATTCACATGGCAGTTACATACAACAGCTAATATGAGGCAATTTTTTGAGCAAACATTTCAAATTACAGCCACTTCTTGAAATTGTTACTCGCTTCCAATTAGACAGTGATGAAAGTGTCTCGATGCGCACTAAAACTCTACAATGGGCCCAAAAGCATAAGCTTCATACTACACCTGAATTCAGGCCCTTAGGAGTGAAAAAGCCATGTGCAATAAAGGTCTTATTTTTTTAAAGGATACTAAAGCGCAATCAAGTATTTTCAGCCTACACACCCACATCAAAGTGGGTACAAACCACTTCCTGAAACCAAAGACTCAATATGATTTTAGAGACAGAAACCAATTATCCACACTGAGGTACAGCAAGGACAACAGCCTTATCTCCTCTAAGTATAGAAGACTGCAACCCAGATGTACACTCATGTACCCCAGGCACAACAGAGCAGTAAGTAATGGAAGAGTAACAGTCAAAATTAAGAGTAATTACAGAGGGTTAAAGTTATCTCATGCACACACCACAAATGCTAACATGACAGCAATGGTATGGAAAGTGAATCAATTAAACATGGAATCCATATGTTCCAGTTTGTTGCTATAGAAAACAAATGTAGAATTTCAATTTACAAATGATGTATCTCTGGTGGAGGATTTTTTTTCTCTTTTCTGTGGAATACATCAGACTGCAGGCACAGACCTAATTTGCCACAACTTAACCTACTCAAAATGAGATGCCATGCAAGTGAGTTTTTGAGCAGCAAACTGCTTAACTATGCTAAACAAGTTACTGCATTTATTTACGTGATGTCGCACCAAATTAAGAAGGCTGACTCAAGTTGTCTGTTTATTTTGCCGAGTTACGTCTGCTCTGTGTCTCACTCCTTGATTTAATTGAGCTGCTGAAGATAATATAACTAACTTATCACACAGACACTATGCCATGTTGCTAGATTCTAGGTTAATTAACAGTAGCCTACAGTCACTGAATTTCTCACATGGTTAGCCACTTGGACCCTGTCTACTGTCTAGCTTCACTAATCAACGAGTCTGGGAATTTTACATTGGCGACAGAACACACCAGCAACATACGGAGCTTCTGACTGCACAGAGAAGAAAACACAGCGCGATGGCAGGTAGCCTTTCCTTCACTCTGAAATTAACCCGTTCCCACACACCGCGTGGCAAGGCTGCACGCTCGGCAAGACTTCTGGTACACCAGCCGGGGAAATTAAATCCAGGAGGCAGCTGCTCTCCTGCAGGACAGAAAGCTACGGCTGCTGTTCCACCAGCACTGCCAGTGCACGCAAGCACCAGCGGCTGTCAGCCCTGAAAGGCTCCTGCCTCCCACGGCTCTGCCTTCTCCTGCCTGCTCTCCTGCACAAGCACAAAGGGCGCGTGGCTGCGTGGTGAGCGAGCCTCATCCTAGACTAATAACTTTGGCTGCACTGGTTCTCCAAAATGGCATGCAGTGCATCTCCTTGAACCTCAGCAGTAGCAGAGGAGATAGCAGCAGCGTGCGCCACTCCCACCCAGGAGCTCATGGGAACGGTCACAGGTTACACACATCATCTTTCCATGCCAATACTAGACTGAGGTTGACCTAAAACTAAGGCTACCTTTTCTTTATATGCTTAGTCTCATGGTAGGCTGGCCCTCAGAGCTTCTTCCTGAAACCACATACTTCCACCACTTCCAGCGCATCAGACCACGCTTGCGAACCTCTCAAGTGCGGATTTTCAGTCACTGCGTACAGTGAGAGTCCCTGTGTGACCACACGATCACTAGACCTGACTCAAACAAGGTGGCAGCAAACACAGGGTTGGGCTGGGAAGGTACCAGGACTCTGCTCTTAGCAGCCCACACTTTGGATTAAACGCACCAAGAAACTTCTCCCGAAGGTGGAGCTCTACCATCAATATAAGAGGAAGACAAATTAAGTTCACAGTATAAACACTCCTCCTGCCTTACAACACCTGCTTCTTTTTAAAATAATGGTACTTTTGATTATGTCAACCTAGGGAAATATTTTTTTATTAATATTCTTCATTGTTCTCCATAAAACACGATGTATACAAAGAGAGGTGCCAAAAGCAAAGAATGATTTTTAATGTTCTGATATTGTACATATTTACTCTGGGGTTAATCCTCAGATTTCAGGCAAGTTATTCCTAGTTTAGATAACAGGTTCATCTACGAGTTCTGCAAAACCTTGCAACAGGTCCAGAATTTCAAGTGATATAAAATTCAGTACCAAATTCATCTTTTCCAAATGATGAGCCAGATATTCGGCATGCCATAAATTTTGTGTAGAGCTCATGACATTTCAAATGCATGTATACAACTCTGAAGTTCACACGATCTGCTTGCTATTTTCAGCTGCTGGCATGCAGCTTTTCAAGCCTTTCTCCACAACAATGAAAGTTAAAATTCTCATATGGTTGTAAAATCTAGGAATTTAAAAGCAAAACGAAACATACAGCAGTTATTGAACTTTACATATAAAAATAAGGATGCTCAAAACTATTAATGCAGAAACTGTAGTTCCTTTGGAATGAAACCAATTGATACTGGTTGATAAAGGAGACGACCCACTCTTTTCCATGCCTACATTACTTTTCTAACTCTGGTGCATGTTTGCTCTGACCCTTGAGAGACAACATTTGGTGTCCAGGTGCTTTAGCAGATTCTGCCAGGCAATTCAGACTTTTTTCTGGTCTATCTTAATATTCATGCAGACATGCCTGCAATCACTTGTAATGAAAATACACCATTGTACTGAAGGAGGTCAAAGAGGGGAGTAGGAAAGAAAGGGACCAGGAAAGGGAAGGGACAGAGAGCCAGAAACAGGTTATGTGCCCTTCAACTGAAACAACCCAGGAGCAAAAATACCATGGTCCTGCATGTTGGGCAAAGGGCGTTCAGCTCTCAAACGAAAACTAATCACCGATCTAAAGAATGTAAACAGGATTCCTGGTCAGACACCCTTGACACAGCGTAACCAAGAGGAGAAAAGGCTGGTCTCTGTGTATGACTCAGCACACAAGTATGTTCCCACTACACCTAAATTTAACAGCTCACTCAGCACCAAAAGCAAGCAGCAGAGGATCTGCAAATCAGCAAGGGTCATTTGCTGTAATACATTAATAGAGCCCGTATTACTTTAAAACCCGAACAGGCTCCATGAGTGAGCCTAACCACAAGTCCCTCTTCCTCTCCCATGCACAGGCCTCTACTTTAGATCCTCAACCACCAAGAATTCCCTCTCTCCCTGGCATGCCCTCCACTGGCTGCAACAAAGCTCAGGGGGTGCTACAGAAATACAGGACATTAACCGAGGATACGCTTTAAATGTAGAAAAGGCCACAACCTGAAATAGGTGGGATTTTCACAGTCAAGTGTGAGTATACAAAGGCCTTATCCACAAGCAGCTATACTCATATTAAAAACTTATCTGCAATGAAGATTCAAAACAAATGGTCTTTTTCTTTTTCAAGAGGATAGAGGGGAGTATTGAGCTATTTTCTGTCTTTTGGGAGAGTAACTTTTGTTTATCTGGATATGGTTATATATAGTTCAATTCTCCACAGTCCCTTCCGATATCAAAGATGGTTTTATTTATCAAAAAATTAAAAGGCTCAAGCTGTGCATTTTGTATTCAGATAATCCCCCCCCTTGCAATTCAGTGTTTGTGAGATTGAGATACCTAATTAATAGAATTATCTTGCACTTACACGGTGCATTCCATTGGATGCTTTATAAATATTTTATTAAGCTCACATTTTGAGAAGCACTAGATACACTGAGACAGAGATTAAAAGCACCTTAGCCATGCCTACTTATGAAAAACAGAATGAAAGGGAGTCACCTTAGCACCATGTGTCCACTGCAGCTTCTTTTTCAATGGAAAACAGTAAATACTGAACAAAGACCAGCACATCTTTATCAGATATTTCAACTACATGGAAATACTAAGATGAGCAGGGGAGTCAACACTAAAGACAGGAGATGACGTGCTAAACAAATGAGAAAAAGAACAAATAAAAAACCAGGAGCACCACTGAACTGCAGAAAGCAAGTTGTCCAGTTGTGACTTGTAAGGGAACAAAACCTGTACTAATGCAGATTTCCACTGATGCTTCTCTCATACACTTTTAGTATAAAGTCTGCGTATAAATCAGTATTGGTTTCAGAAAAGGTGAAGGGCTCGTAATTGAACAGCCTTGTTCTGCTGCGTGGATGTCCTGTGCCATGAGATCAGCGAGGAAGATTGTGCATCTGTGTGCATGTGCTGGAAGAAAGGAAAGGTACTGCAACCTTGGCTTGTCCGTTAGTTTTACAAAAGTGTTAGAGACTGATTCAACATCTTGACCCGCAAGCACTACACACAGAAGCTAGAAGAGCTAGAACAAGAATCACTCCCTCGCTCTGCTGTTCAGAATTCCATTGCTGTCTTCCTGCTCTGTACCTTTCATAGCTACATAACTGCAGTACATTTGTGATATACTTTGAGATAACTTTGTGTTATACAAGGGAACAAGCAACAAATTAAACTGATTTTGTCATAAACCGATCTACTGCTGTTCCACCCCACTCTTGCCTGCCCAAAAGGAAACTGTGACTTAGGGGTCTACAGGCTGTGAACCAGATGTGACTGAAGATGGAAATGGGGCACACTAATGGCAACATGTCCTTTTGTTCATCTGTCGATAAAGGAACAACAGTGCCCAGTCCAGTCTTTGTACTCTTCTTAACACCAGCACCTGGACTGCTCTTATGCCAGCTGAGAGCACTGAGAACAGTATGGTTTACAAAAGAAAATGAGCAGAGGGCTCTGAATTATATTTCCTTACTCACTCACAAAAGAGGGATTTTATCAGAAAAAAAAGTCAAGAAACAAAGGTACAACTGTTTGTTCTTTCTCTAAGGCCATGCTCAGTGATGCAAGGCTCCAATCTATCTTTAAATTTGCAATTACAGCTCAACTGAATTATGAAATCAGTTTGCCTAACCAGTTCACTCTTCCTGGCAACAGAAACAAGCTATTTACCATTAGCATCTCCCTGTCGTAACACGCTAACGGAAGATGTCTCTGTATGTGACTGCAGCAACAATGCTGAAACTTCTTTAGCTTTATCATTCCAATCCCCAATGTAACGATACAGGAGCTTTCTTCTCTAATGCCCTCGTGATTTTCAGCAAGTAGTCTTGCTGAAAGACTTGCTGAAAATTTCTTGCTGAAAGATTTTCAGCAAGATTTTCAGCAGTCTAAATATCTCTATACAACAAGGAGTCAATTCA
>NW_010290491.1:21014-34286 GCF_000700745.2 Antrostomus carolinensis | reverse complement strand
TCTAGCCAGGGTCAACCCACCACAATTTGTTTTTAAAATTAAATCCAAACAGCATTTCTGTTACAGCAAATTTGGGCTGAGAACTCCAAAAACATAAGGAAATTCTACCCCATCAAGACATAAGACAATTGTGTATTATCTTAGCAATGAAAAAATGGAATTTGTTAATTTGCATTAATATTTAGACGATAAAGTTTTAAAACCATCAGAGTGAAATCACATAGAGATTTAATTACCACTAAGGTTAAAAAAGGATTATTTGAAATTGACAATTAAACACGGCAAGTTCCAAATTTACAGTTAAGATGTAGCAGGTACAGGCAACTCAGAATGCACTGATAAGTTTGTCATCCAAGTGAGAAGATTTGAGGCTCAAGACACATCCTTTGTACATTTTTTAACATAGTTGGTGTTATGGCACTAAGACTAGATTTTTTTCCTTACATAGCTGTTAAGTTCTTAGACAGTTTAAGGAAATAGCCCACCAATAAGAGGCTGGACTTCCTTGAGTCAGAAGGTCCCACCAGTTGACTCTTTCATCAAATAGACTGGCACAGATTTTATGATTTGTGGGTCTGCACTAGGAATACTCTGGAGAAAACATGCACGATGTCAAATGTGTAAATTGATGTAAAATGAGATCTCGAATTGCAAAATCCTTGAAGTCATTTGCGTCAATGAAATAATTAAATTCAAAAGCACTAAGTGTTTTCCTAATTAAACAGCATGAAGTGCCAAATACTGATCTATTTTCACCTCCAACATGTTTTTCTCATTCTTCTCCTTGCACCTCCTGATGTTTACCTACAGAAAAAAATAATCATCTTAACCACTTGGAGTTATAAAAAAGCTGGCTTACAAATCCAAACAAAACCTCCAACTCTGATAAAAGAAAGCAGTGAAAAGTTAGAGAAGTTACTCCAAAATGTTCTCATTAGCACTTCTTTAGGTATGAATGAGAAACATAAAACCAGGTCTGGGAGGAACAAATGTCACAGCTATTTGTTGAGGCTATTATAATTGCATCAGTGGCTTCTTGAGTTTCATAGTCATAGCTATACATCCTTCACTGACAACTATCAGTGAGCTTAACTCAAAATAAAAGCCTAAACCAGGATGAAAGCCTACACATGATATGCTTACAAACTGAGGAAGAAAATAAAATCTCAAATGTCAGATTTACTTTATGGTGAATATATACTCAATAGGGACACACATAATGCTCCAATTCATATCTTAACCCTAAAGAAGCCATAAAAGGGCAAGATGTGAATCTCAAATATTATCATAGAATCATGGAATGGTTTGGGTTGGAAGGGACCTTAAAGATCATCCAGTCCCAACCCCCCTGCCATCAGCAGGGACACCTTCCACTAGACCAGGTTGCTCAAAGCCTCATCCAACCTGGCCTTGAACACTTCCAGGGAGGAGCAGCCACATCTTCCTTGGGCAACCTGTTCCAGTGTCTCACCACCCTCACAGTAAAGAATTTCTTCCTAATATTCAATCTAAACCTATCCTCTTTCAGTTTAAAGCCATCTCACCTTGTTCTATCACTACCTGCCTCTGTAAAAAGTCCTTCCCCAGCTTTCTTGTATTCCTTATTGTATATCAACACCTCACAATACAGCACAATAGAGAATATTTCACCTCTCTTATTTTGCAAATTAACCTCATTCAGTGCCAGGAACGAGGAACTACTTTGGTTTCTGGTACCAAACTGTCCAACAACATTATTGGGACTCAACTCCAGCCTCTATCAGTGTCAAACCTGGGATGGACATGGAGTGTCCAACCTGCCTGCTTTCCCCGAGAGCCCAAAATTACAAATAACTAGCAGCTGGCACTGAATAAACCTTGCATAATGCTCACTAACACAGCTAATCTTCCTCTTACTGTAAGAATGAGTCATGCAGTGCAAAGTGAAGCAGTGCCTTTATGATATATATGTTTTTCATACACTCAGGTTACACATTTAATTTGCTATTCACTGAAGCCTCCAAACTTGGCAGTAGAGGGAGACTGCATGATGGCCAAAATAATTGGAGAGGATTAAGACTTGCCAGTATAGTAACGCCAAAAGCCTCAGGGGAGATCACACAGATGTTTCCTGATGCTAAGTATAAACTATCTGCAACCCCAAATAGTAAACAATAAACTAATTGATACAAGTTCCTATCCAGTGCAAAAGGGGAATAGTTTAGTGACTCGGAGTGTAAAGCATCTCACCTGTTTGCATTGTCCTGCACAAGGCACATAAAGCCTCTGGGCTGGTGTCATGGCAAAGTCGGGAAGATGTCAGTCTCAAATGTGCAAGAAGACAAACAAGATCTGTGATTTAATTAGGCCACAACTTTATTAACCTATTTCTTCAGGGAACTACCAGTGATAGCTCACACAGTGTAGATCACGATTCATTTTTTAATCATTTCTGTCTGGTAAAGAGCTGTGTCAGTGCTTCCCTCCTCCTTCTCTACTTAGTCGAATTCCTCTGAGTAATACCGAAGGGATCTGGGGGTGTCTGTACTATTATCAACCCCATGCTGTACCCCACTTCTTTTTAAGGATAACCTCAGTCCCCCAGGGAAGAAGTACTTGCACAGACAACATGCAGGTATCACATATTTGTTCAGCTCCTTCTCCTCTATCCCAACTGAGTATGGAGATAATTAACAGTTCCCCCTCCAGAATTTCCCACTGGGAAGGTAGATATTAGTACCTCAAAAATCACACCATATACAATATGTTCAGAGGACAATTATGCATTCATATCACTCCTGTCACCTTCTGGCCTTGTCACCACCTGAAGGGTGGGGCTGATAAATCCTGATGAATCCTCCATATGAAGTCCCCTTGTCAAATCCCAAATGCATTTTGCTTACGTGCCCAACAAACTTCGCAGGGCTCTTCCAGGGGGAATTAGCCCATCTGGTCTTGTGTTGGCCAACCAAGAATTGCTTTACCTTTGAGGCACAGCTGCAAATTTCCAGGGGAACTGCCTGTCCATTTGAAGACTCGGCACACAGTAGATCCAAACATTAGCTATCATCATAATGTTTTACAGAAAGGCTATACACCAAGACACATTCAGATGAAGACACAACAATCAACTTTTATGGCATTTGCAACTTTTGTGTCAAGTACTCTGAAGGCAAAACTCCAAAGTTTTCAAAGTTACACCAAGAGAGAGTATGTTAATTGTCTGGCCAAAAGCATTAAAGAAAAAATAAAAATCCTCATTATTGTTGTTGGAAACCAAATGACAAGCAATTCATTATTGCACTGTAATTCAGTGCAATTTATTGGTTGATTTGCTGTGAGGGATTTTAGCTACATACTAATACACATACTATAAAAAGAATGCAAATTCAGTAATGCAAGTCTAAATGAATGAGAAGTAACATTTTCTCACAGTTTGCAAGAAATTAACCTTTAACATCTTTCCTATGCTTTGGGAACAGCACTTGGCCAAAAGCTCTTACAGTAATAAAGCAGTGACCCATAGCAAGGAATAAATGTCAGAGTCAAATGATAACAGCAAGCCTATTTGCCAGAAAGTGGTAATTTATAAGATTTTAATTTGAGATCATCATGGGGGGTCAACCTTATCAAATAATTCAAAATGTAGATCACAATTATAGCCCTTGAAGTGTGGTTCTGCTCTGAAATGTGCCTGTAAAAATGGCATGTTTATTATTTCTAAATGATTTCTTTATCAGATATATTGAGTTTACAAGTAAATGGTAATGGGACAGATCTGCTTTTTGCTTTCTCCAATTTTTACAGTTGTGTAGCTCACCGATTTCAGCAATTATTTCTGATTTACATTACCCTAAAAGGAAAACCAGCTCTCCCCCCCCCCCTCCTATTTAAAGTTCTGCAGAGCCAAATTATGTCCTTGTTGTTCCCTGTGTCACCAAAAGCTTTCAACAAATTTACACATTTCTAAGCTAACTGAAATGTAAAGAACCCAATTCTTTCAACAACAAGGAAAACAAAATACAGTCCACCTCCCACTTCAGGCAAATTCCTTGGGTGGCATCAGTCAGTGAGGCTCCATCAAAACCAATGGAGCTGGCGAATGTACAGCTTTCTCTACAGCTCTGTCTCGACTTTGTTGGCTCTTCAAGTCTAACAGCAGAAGGAGAAAAGGCATTAAACGGATTTTTAAATCACCCTGCCCAAGTCAGTAACTGTGAAACGCTAATACCTGTCTGCAGCACATCACTAGGAATGGCTGGAATCCAGCATTTGGTTCAAAGTGAGCAATAGAAAAAATCACAGAATCACGGAATGGTTTGGGTTGGAAGGGACCTTAAAGATCATCCAGTTCCAACCCCCCTGCCATCAGCAGGGACACCTTCCACTAGACCAGGTTGCTCAAAGCCTCATCCAACCTGACCTTCAACACTTCCAGGAAGGAGCAGCCACAGCTTCTCTGGGCAACCTGTTCCAGTGTCTGACCACCCTCATAGGGAAGAATTTCTTCCTAATATCTCATCTAAACCTCCCTTCTTTCAGTTTAAAGCCATTTCCCCTTGTTCTATCACTAACTGCCCTTATAAAAAGTCCCTCCCCAGGGAAGGGTCCAGGAAGAATGAAAGAACCACCAAACATTTCTTTCCTTTTCTCACGACATTTTCCATACCTAGGAACTCCCAATTCCAGGTGAGTTCTTGGTATAACACAACATAATTGCTTATTACTCCCAGCTCCTCTGCCTGTTTTCAGAGGTGCATTTGGGCCAGTTCTCAGCCGATTTCCAGAGAAACAAAATTAATTCTAATGAAGCATCAGAAAGAAACAAGAACAGTGAGCGCGACTTACTGGCTAAAGACAAGTGTGCTTGCTCCACCATTGCCTGTGCAGAGGGATGGAGACAGGGATGTTTATGCAGCAGGGACCTTGCCTGTCAATAGTACACACAGCCAGTCAATTCCATGTCACTGCTGCTAAGAAGCAAGTCCTATCCATCCTGTTGTGTCTTGAGAACTTGTATCTTTGCTTCTTTTTTCCTTTAAACTACAATGAAAGTTTGAAAAAGCCCTTACTCCTCTCTTTGGTGAAACAAGCTGTAAACAGAGAACGAAGCCATCAAGAACAATGAGCTGATTCTCCTTTCCATTACACAGCTTTGAATCAATCAGAGTTTGAATAAATCAGACTTGAACACAATGCAAGTGAGAAGATGACATGAAACATCTCCATCGTCTCCACCTGAAACAGGGTCATATTCTAATTTTGTCACATTGCCAATTTTCTTTAATAGTTTTATTAAATTATTATATTTCCTCAGTAATTCTGTCTTTTCACATTCTTCTTTTGCCACAGCTTTCTGTAAACCAGCATATGCATTCAAAAAATTCAACACTGACAAAGCAAAGAGATGATGATCAAAACAGACTGAGGTCTGTATTTGTCTGTCCTAGAAATTGTCATGGACTAAAAAACAAACCCAACCATTAGAACACAGATTTCATGGGATTGCTGAACTCCACAACTGCCAACAAGTAAAACTCTGCTGTTACTTCAAAATACTTTTAAATTGATCTCATCATCTCCAAGGCATATTCCCAAGGGAGGGAACAACAGGGCACTTATAAAGACTGAAGAGCTGGCGGCATTGTCTGGAGGTGACAACTGAACCCAAGGGAGCATAATATTAAATATAATACCTTTCATTATAAAACAAGGCAGGAGAAATGCAACAAATTAGCCCTTACAGACAATTTGTTGCTTAATGGCCTGAAGCAATACCAAGGGCTGTTAGAGCTGATAAAACAGTTCTTAACCATAGTAACAATCTAGACACTAGGATTAATGCTATCATAAAGTTCAAGAAATGGTTTCTAACTCCAAATATTGGCAGAAGTAACCAATTTTCTGTCTCTCGGAAAGCAGAATATCTTACATTAAGTAAATTATAATTCAAAAGCAAGGGGGGGGGGCGGTGGGGGAGAAAATCTCCAAATGAATAGGTTTCACTTATTATAGTGTGTGTGTTTGAAAAATACATAATTATATGTCAGCAAACAGAACATGAAGTAATGCGCTGAAAACACCTTTCTGCTCCTTTCTCCCAGGTTGAGTCAGCGTTCAGACAGCATTTTAAGGCTGATGCACATGGCTCAGCAGACACAGAAGAATAACTTTGCTCTTAGGAGGCAAATGCCTGGCAGTACGTGCTTCTCACAAATGCACATGAAATGACTGGAGATCTTCCAGAGGAAGCTGATACTTTGCTTAATAACCTACCAACAAAAATTGTCTGAAAAACACATCTTCTTTAATGCCACCTATCTCTTCAAAGCTTCAATGGACAGCAGTCCAAATCTCTTGAAAGACAAAGTTTGAAAACCTGAAGGTTGACAGAGAGTGTCAAAATAAGCCCAAACTCAGTCTTAATAAATACCGAGTATTATTCAAAACTTTTAAAAAACTCCAGTGAGGTGCCAAATCCCACAATAGCAAGTGATTTCATTACATTTTTAACTTTCTACTTCTGATCCAGACTGGAAAAAACCTCAGTAATCATTTAACTCTTCAAGTCATCTACTGTATTTGCATTTCCAGATGGGTCTAGAGCACAGGCAAGTTGAGGAGCAGCAAGGGCTGGATTCCTATTAGAACAGCTTGCTTTTTCTTACAGAGGATCAAAACTGGGTTAATTAATATTAGAACAATCTTTTAAGTCCTCTCATGCAATAAGAGCTTTGAAATGAAAGGACAATATGCTTCAGTTAGCACATCTGAATATTTTGTATCTTTGCTTGCACTGGAGAACAATGGAGAGGGAGTTGTCATCTGTTGCACCATTTGATTTTATCCCTCCTGTCTCCTTGGACAGTACCTCCACTGGTGTCTGGCCGTGACTGGGGCTTCTATGTACTATAGGATATGAAAAAACACAGCATTTTTTTTTCCCCTTTGCTACTGTTTGGGTTTAAAAAAAAAATAATTTAAAAAAATGCAAAAAACCCCCAAACCCCAAACATTTTAATTAGGAAGCTTTCAGAAAATATACTGTCCTTTTGTCATTTCAACGCCTTGTGTATCAACTTGCTACTTTCTTTTCATTAAGTGGCTGCATTACTCTTGCAAACTAGCAGTGTGGGTGGAAGTATTTGTTATCATATATATTTTCTGTACAGATCATCAAAGGATAGTGAAAATTGTCTGCGTGCAGAGAGGGTGAAAGAGAAATGTAATTATTCCTGCTTGATTTGCTTATTTCAGAAGTTGGACACAAGTCATTGCCATGACATTTTCATTTTCCTGGATACACGACCAGATTCTAATCTCATTTGCGCTGGTGTAACTGCAGAAGGATCAGTGAGCTTCCCCCCCCCATTTACATTTTGGTAAGTAACTGCAGGAATCAGGCCCGTAACCCTTGCTCATTAATTCTGGTTCACCTCTTGCATGCAACAGTAGCTGTCAAAAGGATTTTGGAAAACTGTCAATCTCTGGTAAGGAGATAAAATCTTGATTAATAAAAATATTTTAAAGCTGAGTTTGTTCTATTGGAAAGAGAGGTCACTGGCACTATGGTGTCAAGAAGCCAATATTTTTCAAACACATGGTATTCTTAGGGGAAATCAAAGCAAAGTCTGTACAGAGACTCCTGCCAAGTTAGCTAACAACTCCATTTAACAAAACAAAATCATCCTGATGCTTAGAAGAACTTTCCTTAACAAATAAAAATCAAAGCAAAACGCAGACCAAAGTAAAATTACTTCCATGATCAAATCAGAAGCCAAGGACCAAACTGTGTGTGTTGAGGGAGGGGAGTGTGGCGTTGTGCTTTTATCAAGCAAAAGGACTAATGGAAATGATCAACAGTGAAAATTCAGTTATCTGAGCTTCTGTTCAGCTGTTCCGTGATTTACCAAGACGTTGCTTAACAGATTTGAGTCTCCAGATCTGCTCAAACTGCAAAAGTCAAAAGAAAGACTCTGTAGGAGTTGAGATTATCTTACTCAGCCCAACTGTCCCTTTGCACCCATTTTATAAATTTGCACCCATTTTATAAATGTGCACTTTCTCTGGTATCAGACATTTGGGTAACACCATTACAGCTATCCCACGTGACAGCGGCCAAAGATGCGATGTAAGGGTTGCAATAATCACGTTACTCCACTTCTACGTGCAGATCTGCAAAATATCACCGGCCTTAGCACCTTTCATTTATGACACCTTTGAAAAACCAAACCAACCCATAGAGGGCATTCCCAGACAGGGCTGAGCAAGCTTTTCTGGATGCTAAAATATCCTTTCCACCTGGGACTAGTCATGCTTTTACACCAGTACAATGCGCAGATAACAAGGTGGTGAAGTATCCCACCAGTTAGCAGATACACATACATACAACACTTCTTTGTTTTTAACTTGTGATGAATTTCATGGAGATACAGAGATTTTTCACTTCAAATTTTAATTTGGAGAAACCACACCAGGGCTCCAACAGATGCAATGGAGCATCAGTGAGGGTCACCTGCAGCTAAGCTCAGAGAGTGGCTCTGGTACTCTGAATTCTCAGATTGAAACCTAAAATGCTTTTGCATCAAGTTTTCCTTATTCAAGTTACTAGAAGCTATGCTTAAGTAGAAAAAAAAAGAAAAAAAAAAGAAAAAGTGAAGATTCATCCCATAATTCTATGAAGATGTGCTTCTACAGACATGAGTATGTGTATATGTTGCAGGTAACTAACTAGCTACATGACAATATGCATTGGAGATGAAACCAAAGCAAATACCAGCATGATATATTGTGTCAGTAACATCAAAGGAAAAGGGGAGGGGAAGTGAGTGTGAAAAATCAAACAGAGTGCTTGGGAAAGAAAGCTAATTTGAGTTTGATGTGCACGAGTGACACTCATTAAAAATTGACGAGTGCATGTGAGAGGATGCCACCTGGGATTATGCAACTGCTAATTAACATTTAACACCATTTCCTAACCTTATAAAATATTCTTAGCCTGCTGAAGGCTTCTTCACAACAAGCACAATGAAAAAAAAACCTCCAAAACCAAAAAAAACCCAAACTACCCAACACCTAGCAACAGTAAATCAAATGGGAAAACTTCATGAACTTTTTAAAGCAACATAGGGACATGAAGGGCTTGCTTAAAGGGATGCTGTGTCCTTCAACAGGTGAATGTCTGTGTCCATGCCCCTGCTCTTTCTCAGTGCAGGCACAAGCCCAACAAAGGGACAAAGGACCCAAGGGACATGGTGTGGTTACAGGTACCATTGGGTAAATGTACAAAACCCATCTCCTGGATTCATGCAACTACTCAACAGCTGAATTCTTGTTTCTAGTTCTTTTTGTAACAGTGGTCAGAAGAAATTTAGACTCTGAAGCACCTAGCATCTGTCCCATCTGTCCTTGCTGTATGTTCACACGGCTTAAGGGGTTCCAAAACTGGTAATTTTGAGATGTTGGGTTGAAAATACTGGAAAAAAGATGAAAGTAACTGAAAAGAACAGGAGAAAGTAAGGGAGAAAGTGGAAAGAAAGCAGATAAGATGCCAACAAAACCTAAGCCTGTGGTGAGATGAAAGGGACACATCTGCTGACTCAGTACAAAGTTTAAGGAGCCTGGGAATTTATATTTCAGAGCATATAAAAAAAAAAAATCTAAGCCCAAAGAAACAAAGTTTACAGATGACATTTGGATTTGGCTATCTATGCTGTGTGTTTACATTGTGCATTTCATAGTTTCAACAAAGAAAGGAGATCAGAGGGACAGCCCAAACACAGCTTGCTTTTACAGGGCCCAACGTGGAGGCAGTTCTGCACATCTCCCTTAGGTACTGACAATATGGTTCTTTGCAGTTACGAGACATTTGTAGAAACCCAGGAGCCTTCCAGACTTTTAAAAAACCACTTTCTGTCTGGGACATATGAAAGATAAATTTACATCTAATGCTGAATGTGTACACTGTAAGTTTATGAAAATAGATGGCTCCATGATATCTTAGATATGGCCCTAACTGCAGAATACTGACATATTTAAAGAGATTTTAATTAATACATTGGTATTCAACCAGCATGCCCAGGAGAATTCTTGTGTCTTTCTTCACGTTCTTCCAGATGAACTTGCTAATTGAATGGTTAAATGCTTTCCACTGAGGCGAGAGAGAGATTCTCCCTCTTTTCATTGGGAAAAGAGAATACCTCCAGCACTTTCAGATGTGTTGCAGTTTACCCATGTTCCTTAAGTTCAATAGACATCAACAGCTACTGATGTAATGTCATTCATCTGTTCCCAAAAGATGTGATTGCCCTACAGTTCTCTAATTACCAACTACTATGGTACTTCTCTTCTGGGTAATGGGTAACAAGAACACACATCCAGAGAAGACCAAGCACACAGAAAACAATAAAGGATGTTTCTCTAAAAGAGGGTAGAAAAGGGGCTCAGGAAATAAGCAGCAGCGATGTTGCTTGGTGGACAAGAAGCTTGACATGAGCCAGCAGTGAGCCAACTGTAACCTGGGCTGCATGAGAAGAGGGGTGGGCAGCAGGGCAAGGGTGGGGATTGTCCCCCTCTACTCTGCTCTTTTGAGGTCCCATCTGGAGTATTGTGTCCAGGCCTAGAGCCCCTAACACAAGATAGATGTCGAGCTGTTGGAGTGGGACCAGAGGAGAGCCAGGAACATGATCAGGGGGCTGGAGCACCTCTCTTACGAAGAAAGGTTGAAGGAGCTAGGCTTGGAGAAGAGAAGACTCCAGGGCTCCAGGCAGCCTTCCAGTACCTGAAGGGAGCTTAGAAACAGGAGGGAGAGTGACTTTTGACATGGGCAGATAGTGATAGGACAAGGGGAAATGGTTTTAAACTAAAAGAGGGGAGATTTAGGTGAAATATTAAGAGGAGATTTTTCACCCAGAGGGTGGTGAGACACTGAAACAGGTTGCCCAGAGAAGTTGTGGATGCCCCATCCCTGGAGGCATTCAAGGCCAGGTTGGATGGGGCCCTGGGCAGCCTGGTCTAGTGGTTGGCAACCCTGTCCACAGCTGTGGGGTTGGAACTAGACGATCTTTAAGATCCCTTACAACTCAACCCACTTTATGGTTCTTTGTTCCAGCTACAAGAGACAACATGAAAGATGAAGACCAAGAGCAGAGAGCTGGGAGTAATCAGCATTAGATACTGGCTCAGCAGACATGGTACTGAAGCAAAGCAGGGAACTGGAAGACAATTAATTTTATAATAAAAGGAGAGTTGTTTTTTCCATGCAGAATTTGAAGCAGTGTACTTCCAGATGTTCTGTTTGGGACTGTCCAAGCCTCCATCTGCAGCTCGTGCGCTCTTGTTTTTAGGGTGCAGCAGCCAGTACAGGGACAGCTCTGGAGTTACTAGAGCTGTACTCAGAAGAGGACATCACCACACATCCGAAATGAAAAGCTACAACCTGTGTAAACTGTACAGCCGACATACATGCTAAATAGAAGATGAAAGGGTTGTCACCATATGAGAGAAAAATGAAGGATGCCCAGGAGACGTATTCTCTCTGTAAATAAGAACATTTTCCTTTAATGGGCATAATTCAAAAAAAACCACCCATAGAATTACAGTAAATAGGTTCCTGGACTAAATGAGCACAGTCAGTCAGACCTTGGGCAGGACTGGGCTTCATGACCAGCATCCACGTGCATTGCTCTGCATCCCTGCACTTGTTGGAACTACAAATCCCAGATACTATGCTGCCTTCCTCCTTATGAATTGCAAAACCTACAATGAGAAAATGTAGAGAATTAAGTCTACATATTTAATTTTTTTTTAGGAATATTTTTTATCATTACACATCATTATTTTAAAAATTTCAAAAGGATGGCCTTCCCTGAAATGGTTCTTGTTTAAAATGTGAAAATATATTTTCACATAAAGAGGTACTTATTTTTCAGCAAACCCAGAGATAAAGCCTACTGATTGCCATGAACTGTCGTCTTCATATGAAAAAGAAAAAAAAAAAAAAGAGATCAGAGACTTTAAAATCTGCCCAAAGCTTCTAACCCGTAAGCTAAGAAAAACAGTAAATCAGCTTTAAAAATATACTACCCAAAACTTTATATTCCTAGAAAAGCACGTACCTGAAAATTATTACACTGCAAATATGAAGTAAGAAAAAAAATAAAGACCCTATCTTATATGCCAGAAGGAAATAGAGGAATTAAAAAAAAATAGAAACAAGCTTGAAAAGTCTATTCAGAGAATGAGGGAGGAGGTTATTTTGATTGCTGGTATGCAAATGAGGAGGGATATAGATAAATAGTATGCAGAGATGTGATTTTTTTTTTTTAACTCTTGCCAGAGCTTTCCAATACATGAACTTTCTGTTTATACCATAAAGTACCATTTTAGTGTTTTTTCTTATTTTTTTTCTTTATTTTCTAAGCATTTGAGTTTAGAAAGCCACTGACAGTGAATTTTAGGGCATACTTGGAGCAGGCAGCTTTTTTTGTTTCAGATTATTGTCAACAACTGATCACATACCAAATACTTCTACTTGTCCATACTTCCTTTATTTATATATTTCTGTCTGTACCCAGAGGCAAAACGAAACCCAAAGACACGGAATGGATTTTCTGTAGCAACATGCTGGTTACTTGATCCACCACGTTTGCCAGCTGCTTCAAGGGGCACCAAATCCAAGCTACATTGGATTAATTAATTCAGAGAGCTACACCTGCACAGGTAAATGTGATCAGATCCAAAACGCAGAGAAATGGTAAGATGGATTTACAGGAAACCAGAAAATTCACTGGGAAAAAAACCTTTTCACTAACACTGGAGAAGCCTCACAGGCTCATATTGCTTCCTACCACTTTTACCCTGGGTTTATTCGCAGTTAACACCGTAAGTTTGTTGGAAATTTCTATTTTAATTTGGTAAATGGGAATTTGACTAAGTCTCTAGCTGAGCTGAATGAAAACTTGCATGATTCATCCAGCAAAATTAAACAATGAAGTTTTGTTATTGGAAGATCAAAAAAAAGTGACAGTCTTTACTGTAGGACATTTCTTGATGGATTTCTTGTATAAAACCAGCATTCCCAAAAGGAAAACTAATTTGCATTTTCTATTCTTCAGGAAGAAAACTGAGGGAAAAGTAGGTAGAGCATTAAAAAAATGTGACTGCTTTCCACTTCCCTAAACTACAGTAACACTAAAATCAAAATATGATGGGGATATAAGTAGTAGGTTATGTAGAATTGCGAAGGAAACAAAATTGAAGCTACAACCAATAATGCCAAGGTGCTTTATCGAA